>NC_134266.1:140144562-140445710 GCF_031893055.1 Leptodactylus fuscus | reverse complement strand
ACAGTGCCAAAGAATTTTTTTTACAGCTTTTAAATTTTGTTTAGGTGAATGCGCACATATGCAATGTCATTTTAATATAACTCTCCTGATATTTCCCATACCAATCTCTTGATTGTTTTATATTTTTAAATCAATATATGTAATATATTATATTATAAATTATATTTCTACTTCTATAGCTAGGAGTATAAAATATACTAAAATACACCATTTTTTTTCCCTTTATCCTTGATTCTATGGTTGCGTGTTGCCATTGGATGATTTTTGACTTGACAATGACTAACACATCGTTTCTATCTATCTATCTATCTATCTATCTATCTATCTATCTATCTATCTATCTATCCATATCTCCTATCTATCTATCTATCTATCTATCTATCTATCTATCTATCTATCTATCTCTAATCTATAATTGGTGTGCCAGCCACAAAGTTGCCAATCTTCCATAAATTCTAAGGAAAAAAAATGGATGCACCCATGTTGTTCTTTGAAGCTGGTGCAAATTAATTTGATGGAATTATAATTATTTTCCAATACACAGTAAATGCTGTTAATACGTTCATATCTATATTCTGGCCTTTGGACCTAGTTTTCCAATTTATTCACAAAAATATTAGCTGTCAATGATTTTTTGATAAGTTGCCCAGAAAAAAAAGGAATAGTTTGGTTCACAAGACTGTCCAGTGATTATAGAGCCAGATCATGGACATACTTTAAGAAGGTGCAGGACTCCTAGATGCAGAGAAATGTTGTCATTTTATTCTCTCATGCAGAGGTGGCTAAAAAATCTGTTTATTTAACTACATGAGTACTGGAAGTCTTCAGATTTTCTTTCTATTCATGATCTATCTAATCATCTATCTATCTATTATCCATCTCTTTATAGTTTAAAACATATCAATAATCATGTGTGACCATGTGTTTTTATAGAAAATTTTTGCTGCTTTTCAGACTTTCGCAGTTGCAGAACATTGTTTCAAGATGACGCAATCCTGTTTGCTGGATCTATCAATTATTGCAGACAGTGGATTAAGAACGCAGCCTCTTGTTGTGCTTTAAGTGTACGCCATCCAAGGTATCATTCTTTGACTTTTGTACCCTATTGTGTAAAACTTGCTGATTTCAGTAGCAATAATGAGCTGTTGCTGGACCCCGTGACCCAGTGTAATAACCAACTAATAAGGACAATCAAACTTCACATATGTTTGTATTTCTGTGCATGCAAACCAACTTATGCAGGGGTTTTGTTCAAAACATTTTGTTTTCCAGTAAGCTCCTTCTTTAAAAGTATTGATAGTATTTTTTAGTTGGAAGTGTAGATCAGTTTGGTTCAGCCATTCATTCATTTCCCATTAACATTTTTAGTATGTTTAACTTAACACATTAGCTTTTCTATTTATGGTATGTTAATATCACAAATACATAGAAAGAAGATAAATGTGGAGTTAACGTCTAGAAACACATAAATGTATAAATTAAGTTCTTTAATATATTAGCAATTCTAATTTAATGTATTTTTCAAAACTAGCAAAATCTACATATATATATATATATATATATATATATATATATATATATTATAATGTGCATATATCTATCTAGCTATACCTATATATAAATATATTATAATGTGCATGTATATATTGGAATGGAATAGAAGTGTTCAAATCCAGTTATTAAGTATACACCGCAATTCAATCCTTATCATCTGTTAAACATATCCTTTTGTACTAAATATTACAAACCTATTGCTACGCAATACACATTCAGTTATTACAATTTTTCTATGCTTTGTCATTTCTTCTTTGTGGGAAAAATATTTTAACTAGACCTCATTAGCCCTTTAAAACTTATGAAATGTTCCATAAAAGGAAATCATTTTGCCCCCTCCCCTGCAAAAAACCTCTGTGTAATCATTCTTTAAGCTAAAACACCTAGTAAACGTATAACGTGTTGATCTCTGAGCAGTGATATGATGAAATAACCATCAAAGCTATATAAAAAATTATAATCTTAATTGTAAACAAATGTTGTCTGAAATTATTGACGTTTTGTTCACTGTAAAAATATAAAGCGCATTTTCTTTATCTAAGTTTGTGAAATAACGTTAATATTGAAGTCACTCAAAAGTTCAAACGCACATTAAAATTCACTGCTTGCACAGTCATGTCTGTTTTATTTATGATACACATAATTCACTCATTAATTTATACACAAATACATAATACTGAATTAATGAATCTCTGATGTTTTGCCAAGATTTTTTTTCTGATGTGGATACCAGGTCAGTAACCGAAAATGGGTAAAATTAAGTTAACATTTCCAAATGGAAGTCAAGTGCCTCTAATAGGCTGTTGAGGTCTTTGTATTAAGGAATTAGATTTGCCCAGTGCTATCCACCCATGCTGGACTTCCAGACCACTGATAAATCCTGCAAATCTAATATTATATTAACTGCTGTTTTGCGACCAGATGCTGACAAGGGGTTTAAGGCTGTCCTTAGACTTTTGCTGTACCTCAAACCATACCTAGTATCAGGCATCTCAAAATGAAGAAATCTGCAAGACATGTATGTAACAACCAATGCCAAACCACACACAAATCATTCAGACATATTCCACCAAGTTATCTGTCTTTAGATTTTGAATCGTTATATAACAATATAATGAAAATCAATATTGTATATGTACAATTTAGCAAATATGGAACAATAAACAAAATTCTTCCATATCTTTTTCACGTAACATAAGAACAATACATTCATAATATGTGTTGTATACATGCAACTTGTCTACAGGGAGAGCAGAATATATGCTACTATGTCCCTTGCATGCAAGTCAATGGAAGATAACAATCACTCACTCTGGTGATCTTTCTTACGTAAATCATTGCCAAAGCGAAAAAGCAGATCAATGTATTTTCAATGTACCTAACACTCCATCTTAAAAGCGCTGACAATCTACTTTAGTCATTCTTCACAGCCTTCGAAAAACAAACAAATCATCTCCTCACACCCTGGAAGATTCCATACATCCAACACTGTCTTCACTCTACTCCTCTAAGCACCTTCTACTTATCTGATGATTTTTTTTATTACGTCCCCCCCAAAAAACTCACAAACATTTTACATCTCACAGTTCATAACCCTTTTCAACAATCTACCATCACAGACATATTGTAATCCTTTTGCTATTCGTTAACAATAATTGCAAAAATAATCATTACCAATATTACTTCGATTTTTCCTTCAAATATTAAAACAAGGCTTTGGAGGAACAAAAAAAAAACAACTACTAAACTAAACTTACAAAAAGCTTTCAAATATATAAAGACTGCAATGAAATATGTCATAAATCCAGTATACAGACAAAACATAATATATGATGCTAATTTTTTCTAATTCTCAAATTTCCCTGTTATTTATTGTTTCCAAACTTTATTTGACTCTCTCTATTTTATATTGTTGTTTCTATTGTCTGGATTTTTGCATCTTAAGGAGGCAGAAAGGTCTATTAGGAGTAAAGCATATACATCATACTACCTTAAAACCGACCGAGGTGATGTCCTGTATCCTGACAAGGTTAAACAAATAAAACTTTCAATATGATCACAATGAAGAAACGGCTGAGCCAGTGCGATATGCTAAATATTTAACCAAGATTAGTCTTGTAAATTCATTTTCTCTATATACCATATATAAACATTGTGTCTCACATTTATGACAAATAACGTGTAACCGGTAGTATTTACCAGTAGTAAGAAGCATAATGATGCAGTTAAATATTTTTGGCTTTGGGATCAAGAAGATTTTCAGTTTATTTCTCAATCCTTATATAGGAATTTAAAAGAGAGAGTTCAAAGAGAGGAGATTTGACAGCTTTTGTACGCAGTCACTCGCTCTGTTTACATATCATACGTGTTTTAAACTTGGTATAATACTTAAAGAAAAAAGTTTTTTTGGGGATATGTGAGAATGGTAATTGTGCACTACTAGATCACACAAGCTTAGGAACTTTGAAAGTTTCTATTAGCTGTGAGATATATATAGAGAGAGTGTGTCTGAGAGAGTGAGGGGAGATAGAAAAGAGAAGAATATGTGTATGTTGACTTAAGCAGGCACAGTAGAATTCTCTATTTGTTTTTGGTTGATTTTTGGGGACACATGTAGGTGGCTAACCTACTTTTACGTACAGTTGCCAACCAAGGGATGAAATTTATCCAACTCTCATCCCCTTGCTGTGGCTAAAACCCACATCCCAAAATGACCTGCACTGATACCCGCAGCAGGCCATTTATTGCTGCAGATTGTAAAGCCAACGTTCAATCTTTGCAATACATAGGTTGAACACTGCAGGGGTCCCACAGAGATTCCTGCAGGTATGCTGATGCAAAAAAACCCCAAAACAACCCACTTCATTTCAGAGTTTTGCAGCAACAACTGTCGTGATGGAAATTCAGCTGCGTGCCTATCCCATGTGTCCCCAGCCTAATAGTCATTATATTAGACTGATACATTGTATTACTTTAAATCACTTGTTTAGTTTCTTTAGTCAAATTCTGTTTTAAAGACCCAATGATGAGGCAAATATGGGAATGGAAGTTTCTATCATTTCTCCATAATATTACAATGGTCTGGGAATCAAAAAAGTAAAAAATAATAATTCTGTGCAAAGATGTGCTACGTTTATAATCCTGTAAAGTAACAAACTTGTACTAAAATTGATTAAAATAAAACAACAACTGAATAGGAACCTTTCATTTATTTATTTAGACGTTATAAATCCGACCAATGATCATATGCTGTAACCCCGACAACTATGTCACCATAGCTCATGCTACTATGACCATTCATTGGGTTTCATGACTCAGTCTAATGAATTTCCTTGGTAGGTCATGGCCCTTATGGTAAGCTATGTCCTTCACCATATATCACTTCTCAATAAATAAAGTCGAATTTGGTTATAAAAAATAATAGCTTTATTTGTTAATTACTAAGAAGTTATCCTATTCAGCGCCTCATAGCAAACATCAAATGAAATGCCCTTGAGGAGCAGGAGGAAACGCTACAAGGAGGAAATGCTACAAGGACTTGGGTTACTCTTATTAGTGGGTATTAAAAGAAAGCAAAATGTTTGAGTACTACGCTTCTGGCATTTCTATTGTATGCTGGTAAACTCACCTATAACATCAAATATTACATTCATTAATACCCCTGAGTTATGCAATCAACAGAACCCTGTAAACCAAGTAAAGCCCAGCAATGTAATTGTATTTATACGTATATCCATAATTAATCATGCTGGTAGATATGTACTAGCACTTTATTACTAATTATCATGATAATAATAATCATCATATAAAACTATATGAAAGTGAACATAACAAAAAAAATTACAATTGCTTATTACATCTCCATAGGAAAAAAACGAAGCATATTACCATGTTATGGTTTTGTGAAAACAATTGATCAATTGTTTCAATTTATTTCTATGGGGAAAACTGATGCCAAGTGCATTTGTTTTGGTCAGTTTTCAGTCATCAACAACCATACTGTAAAAAATAAGTCTTACGTGAATGAGTTAGATATTTTCACCTTTCACCTATCCAATGGGGTTTTAAAGATGTGGCCGTGTAGTTCCTCTCTGCTAACTTGCTGCTCCTTGACACTAACTCACTGCCATTAGGTGAATCCTGACACTGGATGAAAATCATGAGTATGTGAGTAAGTAGCCATCTGTGTAGTGTGCAGTGGGTAATAGCTAGATAATCTGGAGACCTATAGATATATAGATAAAATACACATATCAACAACAAGCATCCAAACTTGGATATATACATATACATGTAAAGATATATATATATATATATATATATATATATATATATATATATATATATATATATGTGTGTGTGTGTCTGTGTGTTTGTGTGTGTGGGTGTGAAGAGTTTCAACTGCTCACGTGTTTCTTTTCTTGTGAAATTAAAACCACATTGGGTCACATAATGAAGCCAATTCTCCTTCAAAACCTTTACATAATCTATAAATTATAGTCTTTATCCCTCTTTCAAAATTACGTTCAAAATTCTTGAATTTACACTAAAAGCATGTCTTTTAACCTGACCTACATTTCAGATAAGGTAAATCCCTTGGTCATAAATTGCCAATCCTTTAGTAGATCTTATTTAAGGGTGCAGACATTGAGGCTTCATGATGGCCATTATCTTCACATCACACAGATTACTAGGTGTATGGATGGAATGTCCTGAAATGAGCACTTCTCACCCTGTTCTCTAGTCATTGAGGTTTAACCCAACCAAGTAGTTTTACATTTTACATTTGGACTTTCTTCAATAACGTTAGACTAGACAACACGTGCATAATATTTAGTGGGGTCTGTTAGTGGAAAGGGTGTTCAGAGATCAGAAATCTGCACAGATCAAACTGTTTAGCTATTGAATTTAATGAGAATATAGACAATGACTTGCCATGTCACAAAATCTTTATTGGTTAAAAATTATCATCTTAATATTGGGATTGTTGACGAATGACGATCATTACACACTGTTGCTACAGTAGCAATAATAAGCATACAAAAGGAATAAAATATAAGCTGGGTTTTTAAATATATATATATATATATATATATATATATATATACACACTATGCTGACATGGTGCTATAATAAAGTAATGTGAGTAAGGATTCATTGTCTGAGATCACTGTCCATCACTGAAGACATATCAGCGAAGGAGACCTGCCAAACAGATTTGGCTACCACCCACAACCTCTCAATTAGATTGTATTTTTACAGAATATATAAAGACTGCTATTACGAGATTATAGGAATTTCCACCTCTACCGTTTCCTCACGTTTTGACATAATCAATAATAAAAACTCCATAACAGAGCATTTACATAATTCGTAGATTTATTTCACATTTCTAACTCATCAAATAGTTGGGATTATTTACCCATATGGATAGGAAACAATTATATATTTTCCAAATTGCTAACAAAAATTTTCTTGCACTTGAGCTATATTTTATCACATTTTTAGAAAAATATTGAAAATGGCATTGAAACAAGCTGTCCATACATAGGCGATGGAATTATATGAGGTATTTGCAGCAGAATAAAGACATATTTTACTGTTATTAGAGATGGTTCTGGAAGTGATGATCGGTCTCAAGGATATCACTATGTTCACTTCCATGCATTATTTGCACGCTAGGAATGAATGCAGGTCGTCTATGGATTGGGACCTCGATGCCAAAAACCAACATAAGTTGAAAATAAAGGCACAAACCGCAGCTGAACTAAATCAATCGCTCTCACGGGTGTCCATGTTTGATCTTTGTCTAATGGATCTGCAACACCTCCCAGAAATAAACATAACATTTGATTTTGAGGAGCAGCTTATATATTAATACATTCACTTCACAGAATGATTAAGAATTATTATGGAAACCATCTTGAGGTTAGTACATGACAAGACATTTGAAGAGTCTAAACATGATTAACATGCGTCTAATTCGAAGGCAAGCAATAGGGGGTGGCTCCTGCAAAGTACATGACTGTATGTTGTGAAGGTAATTTACTTAATTGAATCAAATTCCTTACGGCTCCACAACATGGGTGTGCATTGCCCTCTACATGTACAATAAACATTTGGTTATGGTTCTTATTCTGGTAACGCTATCATTAAATAACTCATATATATTCATTACACACAAAGCTACAACTATTAGTAATATCATCAATGTTCTTACCAGGCCAGGGATATTTCTTCATATTTTTCAGAAAACATCTCTGTATCTCTTCTAGAACCATTTTTTTTGAGAGTGGGAAAATGGTTCATTAAAAGGTTGACCCCAGTATACTTTATCCTGCTTCTGTTCCCAATTTCTGGACCACGTGACTGTGGGAGTGAGTTTGGTTTAAATTTACTTTCAAGAAAATCTGATAAAATCTTGCCCATAAAGAACCAGTAGTTTTATAGCATTGTCTTTCTTATACTATCGGTATGCTGGAGAATTGGTTGCCTTTGCAAATTTGAGGTTGTGATTAATAAAGGTCTTTGTGCATCTCATCGAGAGGATCAGCATTCATCTGACTGGTAAGAGTATATTTTTTAGTACATTTTACGTTGCGATAGAGGGAGTGAAGGAAAATAAGGCGTATTTATTCCATCAGAATATCAGAATATAAAATTATATATATTCCTCTTCATAGTCATTCATGGAACTTTTACTCCACAATACTTTTGTGCTAAATCTTTAATAGTAATAGTAATAATAATCTTTGATATTTTATAGTACAAATGAAACCTTACACGACATAGGGTTAGCTGCTATTAAAATATTACACATACTGCTAATGCAGTATAGCTGTAGGTATTTTTATATCTTTTTTAAAATCGTGTTGGTATTTTTTTTTTTTTGTTTATCTAGATTGAATGTTTGGCCGGTTTTTTAAACCAGTATATCGTAGTGATAATACTGTGATAAATTCTAATTTTATTATTTAATACCACACGCTAAACACAAGAAAATAAAACTGAAATTTGTACGACCATATTTTGCTATTGGCCGTCATCCAGAAATTCAGCAAATGAACATCTATCTATCTATCTATCTATCTATCTATCTATCTGTCTGTCTGTCTGTCTGTCTGTCTGTCTGTCTGTCTGTCTGTCTATCTATCTATCTATCTATCTATCTATCTATCTATCATCTATCTCCTATCTCTCTATATCTATCTATCTATCTATCTATCTATCTATCTATCTATCTATCTATCTATCTATCTATCTATCTATCTATCTATCTCTCTCTCTCTCTCTCTCTCTCTCTCTCTCTATATATATATATATATATATATATATATATATATATATATAGTTGTGTACCAAATATACAAATATATTTGACTCTTTAGCTGTTGAATCTATTACCTATTTATTTATTAACTAGTTGTTTATGGGATCTATGTGTCTCATTTCCATCTGTCTTTTATCCCTTTATAATATCGATCTTTTTTTAAATAGAAATCTTACTATGTAACTTCTATTTACTGTCTATCTACCTCATGCTTATCTGTATATTTATGTAGTTTTTATATACGTCTTTGCAAAAAAAAAAAAAAAACATTCATCGACAATCCCATATTCCATATATTTCTCTGTTCTTGTGCAAGTGGGTACTATATATATCAATACGGCGTTGTGTATTTGTAAATGAGGATAGATAGACGTACACAATACCTGAAGGTGTAATTATGACATAAGAGCAGAAACACTGTGAGCAAGTAAGTGGTAATAGGAGCGGTTTGTCAAAAGACCAGGCCTCTCCAAGATATTTTACAAACAGACATTGGCTTAGATAAAGGCCATTTATTTCAATCACAGTCAAGAGAAGGGTATGGAAGGAAAGAAAAAAAATATCTACCAGGAGCACACTTTGTACATGGCGGTAATGTTGCTGTTCACTGCAGTGTGTTTGTGACAATTTCTGCTATACATTTCTGCCACACACTATACCTTGAAGCAGGGCCTTAGAAGTGGAGTAATATGCATTAGTTTGACATTGTACAGCCCTTCCAAAATATTTATTTATTACTGTCTCGATGCTTGGCTCTTTAATAGCCGCTGGCACTAAATGAATAGTTTGCTTTGTTTAGTGATATATAGCCAACAGTTTGCTGAAGCCATGCCATTGTTCATATTTCAGGGGGAAAAAAAACGTATTAAAAAAAAACAAATTTCCAACTACAGCAACCTTCCTGACCCTAAATAAAAAAAAAAACATCATTTGCCTTCATCCTATTCAAAACGGAATACTAATCGCTGAATATTCATTAGTCACTTATTTTACAGGCTACATGTAAATATATATCTATAATCCACAAACCTTAGAAATGTATTGAAATCCATCATATAGGTTGATTATTTGCTATACTATATGTTCTGTATGACTATAATTTATGTGAAAGTGTCGCATTTATGGTTCTGCCTGGAAAGTCCGGGATTTGGCTAAAATGTATAATGCCCGTATATAGGTTACTAACAAAGAATTGTTAATACTAAGAATATTAAATGGTGTAAATTATTGCCATCAATGCAAGAAAAATAAAGATTGGCATAATGACAGTGGAAACCAGATACCACATGTGGGTAGCACGTCTTTGTTTGCCTGCCAACTGAAAGAGAAACTACGCCGAACCTGACGCCTTCCTTTAAACCATTCCTACTCGATTTTATTTTTTATTTATTTTTTTATATCTATTACTATTGTGCGTCGTTTTTTGTCTTCTAAAAGTAAAGGCGATACTTTATTTTTCTACTTTAATTTGTTCTTAGTTTATCTTTATTAGTTGTAAATGAGAAGAATGCGCTATCGTTGTACTGGTGCCATGCTATATACCTATAGATAGAAAGGGGAATGTAAAAGACTATATAAAGTACTCCATGGAAGGTGCGATAGTCAGAAATAGCTGAAAACTTAGTTTTTCATGTTTACTTTTTAATTCTATTTTTATTCCAATAAAAATGCGTTTTGGAATAGAAAAACTTATGCCTATTGCAATACACAATATCGCGCAATGCAATAGTAAATAACATTTGTTACATGAATTAATTAACAAATTAAATAATTGACTCATTCTTTCATTATGCACCTAAGTGCCATGGGTCTGTAGTTTACGCTGAGACAAGCTATTCACGTAGCAAATACTTTTTACTTCCTGAGCACAAGGGAATTTCGAAGGATAGGTGTAAGTTATGAATTGAAATGGTCAATGGAATTAAGTTATGAGCTGCTTTCATAAAGCAGTAGCCTAGTAGTATATGAAGGACTAAAATAGTTAAGTTTTGTGTGCATAATATTGCTGGAGCAGGGTTCTACTGGGACTGATTGACAGCAGCAACGTCAGCAGGAGGGGGGAGACTCAAAGGGGAGGGAGAAAGAAGGCCAAAAATTCTATCTCTGAGAAACATTTTTTAGAGAAGATCAAGGAAAAGTTTCTGTGGGATCTGGGAATGTCTCCTCTCTGCTGCCTGTGATCAGTGACCAGGATGCTTCAACTGGACAGGGATCCTTTGACCGGTATCATCAGCTGTTTCTGAACCTACTGTCAAAGCCCTCATCTTTCAGCTTGTAGCTTCCGCATTATTCTCAGTCCTGCTCAGAACGCTTAGAACCAACCTGCCTCCGGCCCAGTTTCTTTTTTGCACCAAGAAAGGGACCAAGATCTTGTACTCTCAGCGACAGTATTTGTCTCAGGACATGCTGCTTCTCCTTATCTGGATGCAATTTACGTATAAGTGAAGTGTCAGCCTTTGGACATTGTAAAACCAGTGTAAGTGTTCATTAATTCTTTACGTTTGTCTCTTCTGCTTTTGCCTGTTCATCATATATGTGACTATGTCAGGGAAGTGAGAGGAGTATATGCTGCTGCATATCGTTCATCACTGCATTGTGTGATATGTGTATACAATACCATACATTATAACTTGTCTGCTGTGAAGAATAGAGTCAGGAAAATAAAATAAACCATTGTGTGTAGAGCAATAAGCACCATTAGAACTAAAATCTAGACTTATCTGACAAGTACTTCTAACTTTAAAGTATTTGAGAGTCACTGGCAAGATAACGGTTTCAGAGGCCCATCGCAGCAGAGTAAACACTGCCTTAAAGGATCCTTAAGCTACCTTCTGCAGGTACGACAGCTTGCAAGTTATGCCTTGCAATCCCCAACCCCCTTCTCCTCCTCCTAACGCTGCCACATCCTTTCACTACAAAACGTCTGTCCTATGCAGTTTTTTGGGCCTGGTTATCTTGGAAGACGCCGCACCAGAACTACTAGCAGATTTTCCATTAGACACGGGCCTACAAGTGCTTTACATTATAGGGGTATGTTTTAGATAATGAGAAACCTGCACGATATTACAAGTATTCTACATCTGATCAAAATAAAAGCCGTGAAATCGGTGCAAGTCTGGTACATTCTAGTCTTTTCCGAACCCGTTACTTTAGGTTTGCCTATCAATAATGGACAATAATGACGCAATATCCAGGAAACACATTTCTATAGTAAAAGTGTAGTTAGTTGGTCGATGTTTGATTTTAGGATAGGAATATTGGACCATAAAATACCAATCCTGCCATTAACCTTGACCTTATTTTTTTTGCCTAACATTTTGCTTTTTTGATGGTTGTAAATAGTCAAAAAGAGATTCTTTAAAAAAGAGAAATTTTATAAAAATACCTAAATGTACTTACCTCAGTAAGTTTAAATATATATTTATTTGATTATTTACCTTTCTATCTTTTATATATATTTTCTTCTATTTATCTATTCATTCATGTTATCAAACTCAAAGATATAAAAGAACATATAGAAAATGTTACTACTGAAAACATTGTAAGATATAAATAACATGACTGTTGAAATCATTGCTACAAAATATCAGTCGCTACGAATTTGCCACAGGAATTACTCATGTATAGATTTTATTTAATACCAAATATTAACTCAACAAATTTAAAAGCTCCGTGTACGTATTGTGCTACACAGACAAATATTTGTATTATTTGAGACGCAATGTATTAGAAGTATATTTTGTAGCGGTAAATTGAAACTTTGTAAATACGACCCAATATGAATCTGAAATATCCTATTTCTAAATACAATATATTTATAGGTGGTATATTTCTAGCTGACTATAACCATAAATTAACCCTAGTGAGTGAATTTCATGACGTCTGTTTTTTTTTATTTCCTATACATTTCCTATATTTAGAAGTATTCTTAGATAGATATCGAATTATTTAATTAAGTAACTACAAATAATTATTTTCTTAAAAATGGTAAAGCATTCAGCATGATATACGGGTAAAATATTGACAATATGTGAATGTAGGCATTGTGAACAGTCATGTACAATTCACCATTGTATGAACTTTTTCTAATCACAGATATTGTGTGAATATTAAAAAGTTGGCTTGTTTCACATAACCATGTGCCTGTCAGACACCAAATCTTTATTCCTTCTAGATAAACTAAGTTTTGCTGTCAAGCAATAGGAGAAAGGTTTACCCCAAAGAGGTGATACAAGTCACCTGTAAAACTGCATGACATTGAATCTCTAGCAATGACTTTTGCTGGCTGCTGGCTGTACTATACTTGACACACACATCTCTCATTCCTGCCTGCTTGAGACTGAAAACTGCCTTTCCCCACTAAAAGTTCAGGTTGATGAGCAACAGGTCCTACAGAGCTGCTGTCATGCCTTATCTTTATTGTTTTTCTCCAGTCTCTGTCCAAGTTTAGGAGGGGTCTCCTATAATCCTGGTCTTTGCACACTTACACAGGTTTGCGATCTTCCATTTCTGGACACATATTATCAGCACATGAAAAAACACATATTACTAACTGTGATCTATATAACGTATTACATAGACATATTGGCATTTTGTGTACTTACGTACATAGAACGCATAATATATAAGCTAATATATATGCAACACACACTAATATATTATGTGTGTGTGTATATATATATATATATATATATATATATATATGTTGTACATGTACGGAATATCAAAGTATTTTCAATATATTTTATTAACAAGCAAAATGATATATATATACAATACAATACAATACAATCGTATAATATAATCGTATAATATAACATTATATGATAATATATATATATATATATATATATATATATATATATGTATATTGGGTTTTTAAACTAAAATTGAGCAGATATTAAATTATAGTAAAGTATAACACATTGAAAGTGATAGGTGAAACATATTTACCGATGAAAAAATCCTCCATTAATTGCCCATACCGGAGCCTAATGCTTGCCAGGACACAAACTAACTATTATACATTAAGTAAAACACACATATTCTTGCTGTCTAAATGTTACTATATATTAAAACGTTTAACATATATGTCGTATAATGGACTTGATTGGTGCTTTAATGTGCAATTAGAAAAAATCAGTTTTGAGTTTAGCCCAATATTTAAACAATGGTGTTTTTCTCCAGATGGAACCTCATTCATCTCACTTACACAAGGCATTAATTTAAAAGTGCTCTCTTACTTACTGTACAAGACATCTGTACTAACAGCTCTCACATATTGCACTCTATTTTTCAATGTCTACCTACTTTGCCAGTGAGACTTCAATAGTTCAGTAAATGCTTAATCCTATGATTCACCTTATATTGCTTATTTTTTTTTATACATAATCTTAATTCAAATTGTGCTGTGAAAACTCTGAGGAAATAAAAATATGCGATACAAAAGAGGTTTGTCGATAGGAGATTTTGATAAATGCATGTGTCTGTATTTAAGTATCCCAGCTGCATATTGGTGAGTAAACAAACACTAGACAGACAGACTATCTAAATACTCCGAGGCCAAAGTCTAAAAGCCTAACCATTGCTATATTCTGATATATTAGTTTACCTTTAGTTATAGAATTGTTCATATTTTTATATATTTGGAACTTAAACTATAAATGTAACCTCGATAATAGCCCTGATATTTACAACTATGACTAAGCCTTATTCTTATAGCATGCGGTATGTACTATATGGTATATGGGACATAAACCAAGGCTTCACAAAATTGCTAATTTATTAATAATTGATGATATTTTCAATTAATGGTTGAATCTTCAATCTGACATTTAGTTAACCTTTTAATACTTATTGTAAACTGCTGTCTATAAAATGAGCAAAATCTTCAAGATAGGGGTTTTTATATCTGTTTATTGTCAGGTTACTCCTATACTTGTGAAATATTAAAATGATTTAAACAGGTTTTCATACTTTAATAATGCAGATGAATTATTTACATTACATACAGCTATGATGTGATACCTGATAAATTGACCAGAATTTTGCCAGAAGAAACTCTATCTATCTATCTATCTATCTATCTATCTATCTATCTATCTATCTATCTATCCATATCTATCTATCTATCTATCTATCTATCTATCTATCTATCTATCTAATTATCTATCTATCCATCCATCCATCTCTATTATCTATCATCTATCTATCTATCTATCTATCTATCTATCTATCTATCTATCTATCTATCCACATCTATCTATCTATCTATCTATCTATCTATCCATATCTATCTATCTATCTATCTATCTATCTATCTAATTATCTATCCATCGATCCATCCATCTCTATCTATTATCTATCTATCTATCTATCCATATCTATCTATCTATCTATCTATCTATCTATCTCCTATCTATCTATCTATCTATCTATCTATCTATCTATCTATTATCTATCTATCTATCTCTCTATCCATCTATCTATTATAATGCCATATATTTCTTTGTGAATGTTTATTGTAGGACATACTAGCAGGTATCTAGATTAGCAAATCAGGATCTTTAACTGGAATAAAAGTGGCCCAATGGTAATATCATCGAGGGCATTACACTACAATTTTATGTGGGTGAAATGGTAAATAGCAGCAATTCTAAATAACCTCTCTCAAATAAAAGTCAGACTTGTTTTCTCAAAGTTTCTTGGCTACCATTAGAGAGCCATTTCCTTCAGTCCTCTTGGGCCTATAACAGGCCGTGTTGATATTGTTGCTTCAGCAAAAGGCTGTGTAAGTGGATCAGTCATTTTGATTGACACACCTGTGCCTTAAGAAAGGTCCTATATAAACCAATTTGGTATTTACTGTTGAAGGCCCCCAACTCTATTTTTCCACTAATGTGTATAAAAACATAACATAATTGAATTGTATAAGAATAAGATCACATAACATATTTGCTGTATATATTGCACATTAAGTCATTAGTAGTTCAACATTGCACAACACAGTAAAGGTTTTTGATGAATTGTAACAAAGGCCCACTTCTGATTTTGAGTTTGCACTAAACTGCCCTATGTTATAAATAGCAATGTATGTATGTATATATGTATGTATAATACGGTAATTGTGTCATTCTAGAGTAATTTGAATACTAAATGACATGACTAAACTGACCAAAATCCCTATAAGGACTGTAAAGAACTTATAGAATAATCCAGAACACAGACCTTTCCTACTACTACTACTACTACTACTACTACTACTACTACTACTACTACTACTACTACTACTACTACATTGTTATTGAAGACTGAAATGGGAATAGAATAAATTCCAAATAAGAACAATAATCGAATATACAATTTACAGTAGTTTAGATTTGAAAATAGCAGAAAAAGAAAATCTCAAAGCAAACTTTACAAAAACATCTGGAAGAGCTTATTGTTTCATTAACAAAATTTTAAAATGACACTTAAAAGTATTCTAAGGAATTATATTCGGTTCAGCAAAATATTTTGTGTATAAAATGTAATGTTCAATTTAGGGCAGGAAAGAATAACTTATTTATAAGAAAATCATTATATGTTAAAGGCTAAAATGAAAGCAGGATTTGCAAAATATTTTAGGGGTTCATAAAATATCCAATTTCCTATGGAAATTTGAAATGTTTTTTTTTTTTGTTAAAAAAGAGTCGCTCAGTATAGCTTCTGTCTAATAGTGCATTAAAATGGTGGCGGGATGTTGTTTCCTACGGTATAAAATGGCTGTTACTGAGATGTGAAATAGACCTTTTCCTGCTGAAAGAGACAGTTCACCCAGGAAACCATTGCTTTATGGAAAAAATTCCATGTTGCTCCAATTATATGGATTATGTGAAGAATCTGTGATCCCGACTGAACTATGCAGCTGCCAGACTTAAATTAGGAATACCTCCATGCTATGTTATCTATAAACCACATGATACCATTTTAAATTATGATTTTTCCTATTGTTTCCTTCTTATATGTAGCTTTAAGTAGGATTTTAAGCTAGAAAAATTGTATTCCCAGCAAAAGTTTAGGATGAGGAGCATCAGACTCAACTGTGCTATTGCAAGGCCTTATCTTTATTCTGTATCCCAGTCTATATCCAATCTTAGCAGAGATTCCTTTTATCTCATATTCACTAACACACACAGCCATATACTTTGAGCTCTATATATACTCTATATATACTCCATATACTCTAGCTATGGCAGACATATACAAATAAATATGTTTCATTGATTCTAATATGCCATTGTATTTGGAGTTGCATATTATCAATGCACTTGTATAATAGTCAATATGATCTTACGGTACATGGCTACTAAAACTGTATAAAAAACCCAAAACTATGAAAGTATGAATAAAACACATATACACCCACATATAGAGTCAACCACATGAGTCCTTACGGTTGCATGGTGTTACACATTATATAAATAGTATACAACTACATAGGTATAAAATATAGATTTAAAATATTTGCCAGTTTTTGACCAATTCCAATATAATAAAAAGATGGGGGACTCTAAATCGTATTATATTGAGGTACGTTCTAGTCTATTGCTAAATAAATTTTCTATAGTGGAAAATAGTGTTATGTATTGTATCTGTTGTGCATCTCTGAGGCTCAAAAAACATTTAGCAAATAAAAATGTACATGTTGCATTTATTTTTAAAAAGATAGCCAACATATGGCCTCGCCGCAGTTCTCGCAACCCTTTGATTACAATTATTTTTTATTTTCTAGAGTTTCTCAAAACTAGTAAATAACTACACCAAAAACAATGCACAATGGCCATAAAATGTGGCTTCTAACAGCATTTGCCATCATCACCATATGAACACCATAACTGTCATCGTACACAACACATCTGGTAACTGGTACCTATTTTTATTATTTTTTTTTCTAATTAATTCATTGTAATAATTATTTTCTTAAATGCGTTTTAATTAAGTTTCAAAGGACACATTCTTTATACATTGAAGTGCCAGACAAAGTGTAAAACGGCTTTTAAAAAAAATCCATCCTAACCAGTTTTCTTTCATTACAAGAAAATTAAATTATGGCCATCTTGACTAAAATCCATCTAGGAAAAAGTTCTAGGGAAAAAAATCTGGAGCTGTCTCATAAAAGAAGAAATACTCCACATGTCAAGCATGGTAATACCCCTTGCATGTTAGACTGGCAGGACACACAATTCTTGTGTTCTAAGGCCATTGGCTCGAGTGCTCCTTGAAAATATGTAAATAAAATAAAGATTAAAGATACATCTCATTTACTTGTGTAAACTTAACCGTTTAATACGGCTCTTAACTTCAAGACGTTAAAGTGCATCTGCCATTGGCATGAACTTGTTTGCTGCTTTGATCTACAATTAGAACAGATCAGTCTTCTTTAGCTCTAAAATGACATTTTTATCCACATAGAATTTAACATACGCTAACTTATTGACGAAAGTATATCCTTAAAGTTACAAAGTAACACCAGACACAGGTATACAACTATACAGGTACACTTAGTATACACTATATATTAAGCATATATTTTTTGTGTAATGTAAACAATAAAACATGATTTAATTTAAAGGGTTTCAACAGTTTTACAAAATACTGCTCAAGTAATATTACAATGAGCATATAATGGGTTTGAGGTTTATACTATACTGTAGGCATTAGCTTTTGGGTTTCTTTTTATAGCATATTATTGTACTGTATATGGTTATACTGCTTAGCCTGACCCATATATTACAATAAATATCATCAGTTACAGACTTTTTTCATTTCTAAAATATGAAGAAAGTGTAAATTTACGTGTTTTTGCACATTTGCTTGCTGCACACACTATTTGGGAAGAATAAGAAGAAAAAGAGTCAAGACCAGCACTATTCCAATGCATATGTGTATACCTATTGCTTTGGTCTTTTTCTTTATCTTTGGGCTTGTGGTTTTTCCTCCACAACCGTCTTCCTCCAGAGAAGTACTGATGACAGGAGAGGCGGAGAAGGATGAACAAGGAGGGAGGAATTCCTAATTCATTTTCTTCATTATGGAACAGTATCACAGCTGATGTTATCTTTCCGTAATATAGATCTCTTTTATCTCACCTTTTTTTGCTGTCATTCATGTCTTTCTTTTTTACGTAAAAACATTGATGGCCTGCTTGAATATTAAACGCTTCCTTCAATACAAAAAAGAAATTATTTTGTGTTATATATTCATATCTTTTCTCCAATGTTATCGCCTAGCAAATAAATTCATCCTAATATATACAGTTTTCCCATAAGAGCAAAGTGTGAATTATCAAAGTACTTATCGTAGATATAGGTCAGATAATTATATAGGCATTAATAGTTATGTGCAAAAAAACCCTATCTATCTATCTATCTATCTATCTATCTATCTATCTATCTTTCTTACTATCTATCTATCTATCTATCTATCTATCTATCTATCTATCTATCTATCATCTATCTTTCTTACTGTCTATCTATCTATCTATCTATCTATCTATCTAATTATCAATCATCTATCTGTCTTACTGTCTATCTATCTATCTATCTATCTATCTATCTTCTATCTGTGTTATTGTCTATCTATCATCTATCTATCTTACTGTCTATTATCCTATCTATCTATCTATCTATCTATCTATCATCTATCTATTTTACGGTCTATTATCTTTATCTATCATCTATCTATCTATCTATCTATCAATTATCTATCTATCTATCTATCTATCTATCTATCTATCTATCTATTGTCACTCAATTACATATAACGATAGCCAAGGCCAACTAGTCATAAACATATGTTTAGTAAATTTTTTTAATTAAATATTTTGTGTGTCTTTTGATAGGTACAGTGCTGCAGAATATGCTGTTGCTATATAAATAAAGTTATTTTTATTATTATTTTCCAAGAGCAAAGATCTTTTTGAAAAGCTAGAGCACATCACCTGCATATTGTGTACTGTCAAGTTAACTGACCTTTTGATCCCCATACGTTTTCAGTCTTTGCATACAGAAGAGTAATAGGGAGGGAATATCGCCTTGCCCAGATGGAAGACTAGGAAGTATATGAGTTTGACCCTTTGTATTATGGTTCTGAATTGGCAAATTAACAAGGCAGTTAAAAATAAAAGATTTTTTTTGCTCTCATACCATTTGTGTAAAAATGTTATTTTATGGACAGAATAAGCACGTGGTTATTGCAACCTATGCTTTTTGCTGGGGTTACATTTACATTTTATTCCTTAAAACAATTACAAAATTTGAAATGTATTCTTAATAGAAGAGGTTTGATATATAGTGGCATATCTTGTATTGATCAGTTTAAGTTTTTACTTGCTTAATCTTTTATTACACTGTCTTAATGGTGGTTTGGTTTTGCCTCACTCATAAAATGACTTATATGGCTCTTGAGGGTGTTGAAGGCAGTGCCTCTGTAGCCCACCGACACTTTTTAGTTGACTATAACTGTTTTGTTCAAGTTCATATTGGCCTTTTCTATTCAAGGGTATGAACCTGTTGGGACTGTATTCAGTGTTAACCTTGTTTTACACCTCTGCTTTCATCTTTAGGTTTGTAAGCCATAGAATTAAACAATTTTCCTCTTTTTAAAAAGGAAATGCTCCAGGAGAAAAGCTTGCCTGAGGGTGAGGATGGCTTCACAACAGGCCAAACAGCAGGACATGTAGAGGCTGCAGCAGGATCACCAGCAATGGGAGTAGCAGGGTTGAGCAACTCACTGAGTAGCCCACAGAGTCAAGACCCAGAGCAGGTAAAGCATAAATCTATGTATATATTAAATATTTTAATATAACATCTTTTCCTTTTGTGGAATAGAGACCAAATCAATGGTATGTAGAATGTAAAACAGATAGAACGGCGCATTTTTGTTGGGCAAAAACACTATCCCTAAAGCAAAAAAGCAACAAATATATAGACAATCGACATTATGTTAATTGTTGTTGCTAACAAGGTTTTCTCAATTAAAATGGTATATGCTATGGCTATACTGTACAGCAGAGTCTGCTCCAACATTGTAATTCTATGATAATCTTGCTTGCCTTACTGCATTCAACGCAGTGTCTTCTCATAGGTTATTCATTTTTTTTTTATTATAGCCATTTATTATAGGCATCTCAAAACTAAAAACTATACTATGTGTTTTTTAACTGCATTTTAAAAAAATACCTACCTGCCTGTTGCTCATGTTTAATACTGACCCATGTTGTGTTTGCCATGAGCCATCTGCTGTACTAAAAATAGTCACTAGCCACTTATGAATTCACAGTCAAGAGAGCGCCTCAAAAGTAGATGGAGACTTCGCCAAGAATTTTGCCAAAAACATAGAACAGGATGTGTACCAGCCTATTTTATAACCTGAGATGGTTACAGTGTATCTAATAGGTTGGATATCTGGGATCATCCTGAGATTTTCTACTTTGATTCTAGATGCAATTGAGGATTAGTGGATGAGTTGTAAAGTTCCTTTTCCATTTATTTCCTTACCCTGCTGTAGGCAGGCAGGATAACTATTAGCTAAGAATATAGCAAATGGCAGAGAATGGAGTTCATGGAAAGAGTGCCAAAAAGGCAGACTTTAAGAGTGTATGAGCTATTTATATAGAAAGGTTGTTTGGTTTTGGAGAACCCCATTGTGCACAGTCAATACTGGACCTAAGGGAAATATATTCTTTAAAGAAAAAACTTAGGAAAAACATTGAGACCTGTAAAATATTTCTAAAGTTTAGCACCTGTAGCATCCAGCTTTGTCCTATGGCTGGCTGTCATGCTATAGATGGATGCTGTCATTGCTTGCCTTTCTGTAAAATTGTGTTTTTTATGTTTATCATTCTAGTCACATTCGCTTAATTTTTCTCATTTTAGTAATATAATAGACGCAATGATTTTGTATTATTCTAAAAAAAGGACATAGAAGTTAACTGATGTAAAAGATTGAAATGAACCACTAGTTTAGATGTCTAGATATTGTTACCCCAAATATCATTTGGTAATGATAATTTGGTCTAAAGTTTAGCACAATATGGACACTTGAGCGAATTTGATATATTTTGCGGATGAACTTTATTGAAGGAGCGTAATGTATAAATCAAAGAGCTGGAATCTGTAGTGTATGATAGTAAAACATAATTCATAAAGCCACATTTTATAATGTCAAAAAATATACACATAGAATAGGTTTGGGAGCAATACTTTTAGGATGTTTTAGGATGTTATCTTTCACCAGATCCTGAATATTTCAGTGGCATCATGTTATGTCTATTTGTCTAGCAGGCATTCTACTGGCAACAGCTATCAGGGGAAAAGTATAATTAGAAATCAGACTAGTTGCAGGAAACATACAAACTCCGTAAAGATGTTTCCCTTAGTCAGGACCCCAGTATTTCAAGGTAACACTGCTAACCAATGAGCCACCTATTTATGACACCTAACAGAGTACCTTGCAAACCTAGAATACCTGAAGAAGGGTCTAAGTAGTGCAGCTAAGTTTTAACTGAACTACTTTGGACCATGGATCTCCATCCATCAATGCCAGAGGCAATGCACACATTTTTGATTTTCTTATCATAGATGGTGGTCAACTGCTCATGACTAAGAGACCAAAAATGAGAGTAGCTATGTGGAAGGATCTACTATTTCAACAGATCTGATCTCTCCATGTATTACATAGTTGGCCAATCATTTGAATAACTGCCATGCAATACTATTTTTCCCAGTAAACTCATATATGTTTGCTGAGGAATGCCAGAAGTGGGAGACAAGGTGAACATCCAGGGTTTTTCTCTGATGGGAAAGACCCTTTAAGAATATTTTGTGAACACTATTGTCAGGCAGCAAAGGGGATAGAATAAAAAATAAGTATCTACATGGACTTTGCATTTCCCCCTCTTCATATTTGAATTTCAAGCCACAGATACACAGAAAACATGTAGGAAATCTACGAAATTGGCGCTATTCTTTATATGAGTCTGGGGGAGAGAATGAATATTTTTTATTATTTTTTTTTTTAAATGTAGATTGTGAGCCCAATATAGGGATCACAATGTCCTTTTATTTTCTTATTAGTATGTCTTCGGAGTATGGGAGGAAATCCATGCAAATATGGGGAGAACATACAAACTCCTTACAGATGTTGCTCCTGGCAGGGTTCGAATCCAGGACTCCAGCGCTGCAAGGCTACAGTGCTAACCACTGAGCCACCGTGTTGCCCCAGGGAGAGAATGAATATTGTGATCTTCATTGGCAGGGACAGGGACTGATGTGAGCGGTGACAACCTTTTTACAGTGTTTTAGAATGTGTCAGCAATCATGTATAAAGAAAAGAAATAAATAAGTGAATAAATAAAACTACCCTATAAAGCAAAGCAATAGAATGATAAATAAGATAAAGCCTGGATTTCTGTTGACTATGTAACCCATACTTAGTGACACTTTACATAAATTGATATATTACAACGAAGGCATGCCATGAGTAAAAGAAAAACATATGTCTATTTATGTATCAGTGCAATGTAAGTGCGCTGGGCAGGTCACATGTATATTTTTCCATGGAAGACATCATCATTGGATGCCTATCAGTGCAATGAAACGCATTTAATTTGTAGGAAAGGGATCATTTCTTGCCTTTTGGAAAGTAGAAAAGTACGAGAAAATGGAAAAAGGGTTTAAATGCAGCCACCTGTGGCAATGATAGTAAATTATTTGTTTTATAACTGTATTTTTGGACGGATTCTGTGTAAAAGAGATTGAGAGAGAGATCCTTGTTTTTATGAGAAAATATATTTATAATACTCAACTTGGTCATAATGACCAGAACGCCTTTCCAGAAAATGATGCTTTTATTCCAAATGTTTAGAAGGAAAGATCTGTAAATATCTCTAGGATATTTCAGAGGTAAGTGGAGGTCATTACCGTGTGGGTCATCTGCTAGATATGTCTGAGACATTTATTTCATTGTGATAGAAGAATAATACAGTGAATGGATGATTTATTCAGACCAAACTATCTCACTTGGTTACAATACAAGTTATGAAACTACTTTACTGCCTCATTTCCGTGACCTGGAAAGGCTTCTTTGGCGTAACATTGATCTATAGTCCATCAAATAATACAGAATTAATCTCATATTAATATGAATGATATCATTAAGAGATTCTTAATGATTCTTAATGATTACATTACTGAATGTATATACATAGCCTTTAATATATCTATATGTCATGCTATAACATTTAACACAATGTATATTCTAATTTTCAATCATTTTCAAGGTAAGTTCATTTAAATAATACTTAAAATATATTCAAATTGTCAAACTTCCTTAAACTGCTAATAAATCTAAAACATATGAATATGATGTTTTATAAAACAAGACAGTATTATTTCTAGAAGTTCTCCCAGCTGGGAATATACCATGTCTGAGGAAAGCAAAAGTCTTGGATGTAGACATTTTTCTAGACTTTATGTCAGTAATCCTAATGGAGACTTCTTCAGGCGACCTCTCCCTGTCTTATATGTCCAATAACGTAGAACAGCAGCTTTCATTTACTCTATTTTCACAAGAAATATAAAGAAAGATAAAATTGGAAGTGCATTGTACAATGATGTTTCCATATATTGACTGGCTGAAACAGAGAGTAGGAAGCACATAATTGTAAAACGTATCTTTATCACAGAGATGTTCCAAACATGTAGAATTGGTTTAGGCAAATATAGGGCTTCTTTGGGACCTCCCCTCTGTCATGGGACTCCCTTATTCAAAATGTATGATCTGGCCTAAAAAGCCGCTCAACTGGTACTTGACCACTTGTCTTGTATATTTGCCAGTATCACACTGTACATTATGCTGTACAAAGTGTTATGATGTTGATCATGCTACATGGCTATAACTATGCATCTACCATAAAAAAAATCTAATGACCAAGGTGAAAAGCATAGCACCATATAGTAGACATAACAGTATGAAAGGCAGAATAGAAGAGCCATTCCAAAAGTATCCCTCAGGTTCCAACTGTGTAAACATAACAAGTGCCATGGATCCTTCTATGAAATTATACCTATTTTTTAGTGAACTGTTGTACATGCACTATGCATGGGAATGTTGGTTACTGGCCAACATGGAGAATTCAGTATATCCAGCACATCACCACTGCAGCTTTCTACTAGTAGTTACAATCACTTGTTATGTACCATCAAGGATGTAAACATGCATGGGTAACAGCAATGGGCCAAAATTCAAAACTAAATATATTATTTCTTTTTTTTTTTCATGTAGATTGTGAGCCCCACATAGGGCTCACAATGTACATTTTTCCCTATCAGTATGTCTTTGGAATATGGGATGGAAATCCATGCAAACACAGGGAGAACATACAAACTCCTTGCAGATGGTTTTTTGCCCTTGACGGGATATGAACACCAGGACTCCAATGCTGCAGTGCTAGCCACTGAGCCACCATGTGGCCCCTAACTGCTTATAATTTCTATACATATGAATGCTCCTGGGGGATTGTCTGTGCAAGCTAGATAACTACTTTAAGCATGTGGTGCACTGCCAGTACAGGGTTTACCAGTATGTGACATTTCACACTTTAGAAAAAGCTCTATCCAGTTTACAACAGTTTAGATTTTTTGTCAAATGTCCAATTTTTTTGTTGTGGGAGATATTGTACAAGCTTTCTGTATGCCGTGTATGCTGTTTCACAATACAATTAGAAAACTGTTGGCCAAGTGTAAAAGTTAGAAAAGATGACGGCAAGTTGTACATGCGTATGGTGCATGGGCATATATCTTTTTCTAATTTATATGTATTTCATAAAATTGTCTGCAGAAATATTTATTCCCGGCCCACTGTGTTTGTGCAACCTGACATGTAGTGTTTGGATAGTTCTCCAGACTTCTGAAAGGCAATAGGTTTTTGTAAAAATGAGAAATAACTCATCAATTAAAAGTCTCCAATTTCATAGTCTACGCTAGTCTGCTCAAACCATAATTCATTGCAAGCAAGAAAAATGTCTACTGCTCATGGCTTCCCTCTGAGACATGACACAAATAGTCAGCTCATGGTACAGGACTGAAACAGAAAGCTGATAACTGAGGGAGTATTACCTGGTACCTATTCTTTGCTGGATAGAAACAGCTTACACCACAGCAGACCGGATGTACAACATCTAAACAGAGGAACCCCGTGCTTCTGCTAGCATTTTGGATACAATGCTTGTCTCTCACAAATCTGTGTCTTGGCTGATTAGGGTAATGGTGGTTGCTGGGTTCCAAGAACCAGTTGATGTTAAGGGTCATGAGATATCTCTTTATCTCAGGCTAATTGTGGCCCTCCATATGGACCTCAGCTCCAGTGAACTCGACAAGCTCCTCCAAATACCCCAAGTGTGAGAACATGCCCTTAAATTGTATGTCCGTTCTCACAATGGGTAGTCAATTCATCTACTTGTCAAGAATCTCAATATATGTATTTATATTACTATCCATGATACTTTTCAGATATGCTCACTGCCATCACTTTAAGGTTGCTATGCCTATAAGTGAAACTCTGGGTGGGTCTGCACTTAGTCAAAGCTCTTGGTGGCTGAGCATACCAATGTGTTGCCTCATAGAGATGAGCGAACACTAAAATGTTCGAGGTTCGAAATTCGATTCGAACAGCCGCTCACTGTTCGAGTGTTCGAATGGGTTTCGAACCCCATTATAGTCTATGGGGAACATAAACTCGTTAAGGGGGAAACCCAAATTCGTGTCTGGAGGGTCACCAAGTCCACTATGACACCCCAGGAAATGATACCAACACCCTGGAATGACACTGGGACAGCAGGGGAAGCATGTCTGGGGGCATAAAAGTCACTTTATTTCATGGAAATCCCTGTCAGTTTGCGATTTTCGCAAGCTAACTTTTCCCCATAGAAATGCATTGGCCAGTGCTGATTGGCCAGAGTACGGAACTCGACCAATCAGCGCTGGCTCTGCTGGAGGAGGCGGAGTCTAAGATAGCTCCACACCAGTCTCCATTCAGGTCCGACCTTAGACTCCGCCTCCTCCGGCAGAGCCAGCGCTGATTGGCCGAAGGCTGGCCAATGCATTCCTATGCGAATGCAGACTTAGCAGTGCTGAGTCAGTTTTGCTCAACTACACATCTGATGCACACTCGGCACTGCTACATCAGATGTAGCAATCTGATGTAGCAGAGCCGAGGGTGCACTAGAACCCCTGTGCAAACTCAGTTCACGCTAATAGAATGCATTGGCCAGCGCTGATTGGCCAATGCATTCTATTAGCCCGATGAAGTAGAGCTGAATGTGTGTGCTAAGCACACACATTCAGCACTGCTTCATCAAGCCAATACAATGCATTAGCCAGTGCTGATTGGCCAGAGTACGGAATTCGGCCAATCAGCGCTGGCCAATGCATTCTATTAGCCCGATGAAGTAGAGCTGAATGTGTGTGCTAAGCACACACATTCAGCACTGCTTCATCAAGTCAATACAATGCATTAGCCAGTGCTGATTGGCCAGAGTACGGAATTCGGCCAATCAGCGCTGGCTCTGCTGGAGGAGGCGGAGTCTAAGGTCGCTCCACACCAGTCTCCATTCAGGTCCGACCTTAGACTCCGCCTCCTCCGGCAGAGCCAGCGCTGATTGGCCGAAGGCTGGCCAATGCATTCCTATGCGAATGCAGACTTAGCAGTGCTGAGTCAGTTTTGCTCAACTACACATCTGATGCACACTCGGCACTGCTACATCAGATGTAGCAATCTGATGTAGCAGAGCCGAGGGTGCACTAGAACCCCTGTGCAAACTCAGTTCACGCTAATAGAATGCATTGGCCAGCGCTGATTGGCCAATGCATTCTATTAGCCCGATGAAGTAGAGCTGAATGTGTGTGCTAAGCACACACATTCAGCACTGCTTCATCAAGCCAATACAATGCATTAGCCAGTGCTGATTGGCCAGAGTACGGAATTCGGCCAATCAGCGCTGGCCAATGCATTCTATTAGCCCGATGAAGTAGAGCTGAATGTGTGTGCTAAGCACACACATTCAGCACTGCTTCATCAAGCCAATACAATGCATTAGCCAGTGCTGATTGGCCAGAGTACGGAATTCGGCCAATCAGCGCTGGCTCTGCTGGAGGAGGCGGAGTCTAAGGTCGCTCCACACCAGTCTCCATTCAGGTCCGACCTTAGACTCCGCCTCCTCCGGCAGAGCCAGCGCTGATTGGCCGAAGGCTGGCCAATGCATTCCTATGCGAATGCAGACTTAGCAGTGCTGAGTCAGTTTTGCTCAACTACACATCTGATGCACACTCGGCACTGCTACATCAGATTTAGCAATCTGATGTAGCAGAGCCGAGGGTGCACTAGAACCCCTGTGCAAACTCAGTTCACGCTAATAGAATGCATTGGCCAGCGCTGATTGGCCAATGCATTCTATTAGCCCGATGAAGTAGAGCTGAATGTGTGTGCTAAGCACACACATTCAGCACTGCTTCATCAAGCCAATACAATGCATTAGCCAGTGCTGATTGGCCAGAGTACGGAATTCGGCCAATCAGCGCTGGCCAATGCATTCTATTAGCCCGATGAAGTAGAGCTGAATGTGTGTGCTAAGCACACACATTCAGCTCTACTTCATCGGGCTAATAGAATGCATTGGCCAGCGCTGATTGGCCAGAGTACGGAACTCGACCAATCAGCGCTGGCTCTGCTGGAGGAGGCGGAGTCTAAGGTCGGACCTGAATGGAGACTGGTGTGGAGCGATCTTAGACTCCGCCTCCTCCAGCAGAGCCAGCGCTGATTGGCCGAATTCCGTACTCTGGCCAATCAGCACTGGCTAATGCATTGTATTGGCGTGATGAAGCAGTGCTGAATGTGTGTGCTTAGCACACACATTCAGCTCTACTTCATCGGGCTAATAGAATGCATTGGCCAGCGCTGATTGGCCGAATTCCGTACTCTGGCCAATCAGTGCTGGCCAATGCATTCTATTAGCTTGATGAAGCAGAGTGTGCACAAGGGTTCAAGCGCACCCTCGGCTCTGATGTAGGAGAGCCGAGGGTGCACTTGAACCCTTGTGCACCCTCAGCTCTGCTACATCAGAGCCGAGGGTGCGCTTGAACCCTTGTGCACACTCTGCTTCATCAAGCTAATAGAATGCATTGGCCAGCGCTGATTGGCCAATGTATTCTATTAGCCTGATGAAGTAGAGCTGAATGTGTGTGCTAAGCACACACATTCAGCTCTACTTCATCGGGCTAATAGAATGCATTGGCCAGCGCTGATTGGCCAGAGTACGGAACTCGACCAATCAGCGCTGGCTCTGCTGGAGGAGGCGGAGTCTAAGATCGCTCCACACCAGTCTCCATTCAGGTCCGACCTTAGACTCCGCCTCCTCCAGCAGAGCCAGCGCTGATTGGCCGAATTCCGTACTCTGGCCAATCAGCACTGGCTAATGCATTGTATTGGCTTGATGAAGCAGTGCTGAATGTGTGTGCTTAGCACACACATTCAGCTCTACTTCATCGGGCTAATAGAATGCATTGGCCAATCAGCGCTGGCCAATGCATTCTATTAGCGTGAACTGAGTTTGCACAGGGGTTCTAGTGCACCCTCGGCTCTGCTACATCAGATTGCTACATCTGATGTAGCAGTGCCGAGTGTGCATCAGATGTGTAGTTGAGCAAAACTGACTCAGCACTGCTAAGTCTCTGCATTCGCATAGGAATGCATTGGCCAGCCTTCGGCCAATCAGCGCTGGCTCTGCCAGAGGAGGCGGAGTCTAAGGTCGGACCTGAATGGAGACTGGTGTGGAGCGATCTTAGACTCCGCCTCCTCCAGCAGAGCCAGCGCTGATTGGTCGAGTTCCGTACTCTGGCCAATCAGCGCTGGCCAATGCATTCTATTAGCCCGATGAAGTAGAGCTGAATGTGTGTGCTTAGCACACACATTCAGCTCTACTTCATCAGGCTAATAGAATACATTGGCCAATCAGCGCTGGCCAATGCATTCTATTAGCTTGATGAAGCAGAGTGTGCACAAGGGTTCAAGCGCACCCTCGGCTCTGATGTAGCAGAGCTGAGGGTGCACAAGGGTTCAAGTGCACCCTCGGCTCTCCTACATCAGAGCCGAGGGTGCGCTTGAACCCTTGTGCAGCCTCGGCTCTGCTACATCAGAGCCGAGGGTGCGCTTGAACCCTTGTGCACACTCTGCTTCATCAAGCTAATAGAATGCATTGGCCAGCACTGATTGGCCAGAGTACGGAATTCGGCCAATCAGCGCTGGCCAATGCATCCCTATGGGAAAAAGTTTATCTCACAAAAATCACAATTACACACCCGATAGAGCCCCAAAAAGTTATTTTTAATAACATTCCCCCCTAAATAAAGGTTATCCCTAGCTATCCCTGCCTGTACAGCTATCCCTGTCTCATAGTCACAAAGTTCACATTCTCATATGACCCGGATTTGAAATCCACTATTCGTCTAAAATGGAGGTCACCTGATTTCGGCAGCCAATGACTTTTTCCAATTTTTTTCAATGCCCCCAGTGTCGTAGTTCCTGTCCCACCTCCCCTGCGCTGTTATTGGTGCAAAAAAGGCGCCAGGGAAGGTGGGAGGGGAATCGAATTTTGGCGCACTTTACCACGTGGTGTTCGATTCGATTCGAACATGGCGAACACCCTGATATCCGATCGAACATGTGTTCGATAGAACACTGTTCGCTCATCTCTATTGCCTCATTGTTTAATCCTAAACTGATACAGGGTATAAAAACTGTGCATTCAGACTGATGTGGTGCCTGCTATTGATTGTACTTTAGGTTGTGTTCTATCTGATTATCTGATATTTCCCGGGTTACTGATGTTGGCTTGCTTTCCTGGTTATCTGATTACTTACTGATTTGGCTTTTTCTGGGAAATCCAGGACTCAACCCTGGCTTCAACACAGTTATTCTTATGCTATTGATTTGGATATTTCTGTGCTATCCTGGTTTTTACCTGCCTTTTATGTTTTACTCTGTCCACTGTAGATTAGTGTCTTTAACCCACAATTGCACCTATTTTCAGACACTAGGGTATCTGAACCACAAAGTCCATATATCCTTGTGTTGGGTTGTGGTGAAAACCTGAAATGTGCCTTAGACTCTACCAAAAAGAACGGTGTTGGAGGAGCTAGCTTTGATCTGATGTTTTTTTTCTATTGAATTTGGAAATTTTGTAAGTACTAATTCCATCACTTGGGAATTGTTTCAATTGTCAATTCCATTACACTCCTGGCACCAATGAATCTCACTGCACGAGTACACCATGTAACTATCCCATGGTGCAAGTCTTAGACGCAACTCCATTTCGCCCATATAAATTCAATGTGTGATCCGGTAGACAGAAGCTTCCCAAAACATTGACCATGCAATAACCGGCACCAGCCCGAAAGACATGTACTAATAAATATAGTGAACAGTGCAAGTCATATGCCCATCACAATGCAACGTAGGCAAAATAGCTTAGCATGCAGCAAGTTGTGAAACTCTGTCTAAAGGCCATGCCTCTACTAAACTAAATCATAGCATGCAATGTCAATCAGCTACTTTTAAGGTCAACAGGATATTGTCAAATATAAAAAGGAGTATGGACTCATGGGACAGGGATGTAATATTACCCCTTTATAAGTCATTGGTGTGACCCCAATTGGAATATGCAGTTCAGTCCTGGGAACCAGTTCACAGAGAAAGGATGTCTTTGAGTTGGAAAAGGTACAATGGAGAGACACAAAGCTAATAAGGGGCATGGAGCATTTCTGCAGGTATAATTGACATGCATGCTCCAAAAACGCAGAATCCATAATCCCATCCACTTTGCAGGTACTGTAACATGCAACGTGGGGCCCCGACCTAAGTTAAACTTAGTCTTGAGAATAGGTGTTTAAGGAGATATGAGATAAACCTGTTAAATTTATAAATGTCCCATCTAGAGAAAAAAAAGTTCAACCTCCCTGGACAACAAGGCTTCTTTACTGTAAGGACTGTAGATTTGAGGCATAGTTGGTCACAAATGACAGTTTCAAAAATTACTTAAATGCGTTTTTAGAGCACAATAGCATTGATGCTTATGAAAATGTATAGAATTATTATCTCCTTCACTTGTCCTTTCAGTCATGCCTCTATCCATCCCTTGGTTGAATGTAATGGACACACGTCTTTTTTCAACCATACGGTCAAACCATACCACATGTGAAAAAAGTCTAATAAAAGTCATTTCTGGGAAATCGTGAACATTTAACCAAATGTATTTGTTCTTAATCGAATGCTCAAATCAAGTGTTTCTGACTTGAAACATATTTCAGTATATTAACTCTCTCTACTCCCATTGTAAACAACGAGCAAACACTATATACATTTTTTTTTTGTAGGAAACATACAGTAGTTAACTATGCAGAAATACTGCAAACAGCTTAACCAATTCAGTGACAATCCCCATTCGGAGCGCTTTTGACAAATCGCTGCGATATTTAGTCATTCATTCTATTCCAAATATAGCTAATTTGCCAACATGTTGATCTCCCCCATCATCAACAAGGGCAAAACCTAATTGTAGAAATCTTTTAAGAGCTAATGCATTTACACATGTAAGGAGGTGTTTTTAATGGCCTGCCTCTTTGTGCATTGTGAGACGAAATGGGTTTGACATCATTATTTCAAGTTATCAAAGGCAAATTTTTTCCCTGGTGAGTCCTTTGAAATTATTTTTTGGCAGATATAGAGATATAAAATAATAAACGTAATACATTCCAGCTTTTATGTTGTTTTCTTTAGTTTAACATAGTAGTTTTACAAGTGTTATCAACAAGGCTGTCCTTTACCGAGTATTGTGCCAAGCCAGCTTTTCTGCTGCACATAGAACTATTCTAGCTTACTTAAGCTTCATTGACCATGCCAAGTCATAATAAGCTGTAAAGTGAATTATTTTATTTTATGAAGCCATCTTTCCAAAATACCTCAGAATAATGATTTACGACACTTCTTCATAGGTTACTATGACTTAAGACTTCAGAAAATGATTTAGGACACTTCCTCTCAATAGGTGATTGTCGCTAAAGACCAGGGCACCTCCAAATCACTTTTCTGCAATGTCACTATCTTCACTTAGTAACCTTTGTATTTGCATTATATATTACAGTATATAAATTATTGTAAAATTTCTAATAAAATTTGAAGTCCTATTGTTATTTTACAAACCTCTCTACTACTACCACACTACACCAGTGTTCCTTGCCATGCCAATGGCTTGACTCTCATTCTTCATGACAACGGTACATCCTTTTTTCTAATATACAAGGCTTTCTTGTGTTCCACCTACCCTACAGAGCTCTACATCCTATAGTTAAGCTTATTGCTATCATTCTTTGCGTCTGACTTGCTGGATGCGATATATGAGTGAATTCGACTCTACAATACTCACACACGTTTCAGCTCTTTATTAAAATATACAGAGTAGTTGTATTACAGCTACTGTGCCAGACACTATATTATAGAAACAAAAAGAAAAAATCAAGGTTAGAGATGAGCAAGTAGTATTCGGTTGAGTAGGTATTCGATCAAATACTACAATATTCAAAATACTTGTACTCGATTGAATACCACACGGTAAACGCAGTAAAATTTCGATTCCCCTCCCACCTTCCCTGGCGCTTTTTTATGCCAATAACTATGCAGGGTAAGGGGGACAGGAACTACGACAATGTAGGCATTGGAAAAAAAATTACACAGTCATTTGCTTGCTAAATCAGTAGTAGCAGCAGTAAAAATAATAATAATAATACTGGGACTTGGGCATATTAGATGCACCCAGGCATGCTTCCTCTGCTGTCCCAGTTGCATTCCAGAGTTGTTGGCATTATTTCCTGAGGTGTCATTGTGGACTTGGTGACTCCAATTGGTCAAATTTTGGTTTCCCTAAAACGAGCATGTTTTTCCCATAGACTATAATGGGATTCAATATTCGAATGAATAGTTGAATATTGAGGTCTACTCAAATCGAATTTTGAATTTTCGAATATTTCATTACTCGCTCATCTCTAAACAACGTAAATACATGTGCGATTAACATTCGGAAAAAAAGCCTAAACAGTACAGTAAAAAATGACATGTGACTGTTTTGGTGCCAGTAGTCATGTCCCATTCATGTAAGTCACTGCTGAGGTCAGTATTTGGCTGCAGTGACAACCTGAGCACAAATATAATGACATCAGCACAACAGTATAGATTGGGCTGCTGCTGGTGGATCAGAGGACTTGTTACATTTTTGCATTTAGACTATTTTGTGCCTATAGGTGAATCCTTTTAACTTGAAAAACCAGATGGTCCACAAAAGTAACTTAGGTTAGCCATATAGTGTTCAACTGTCTTTGCAAAGAACTGAAAAATAGGTTATTGATAACACTCCATATACACCAAGATAAAGAGTCCTCCAATAGGAAAGCTATGGGAAAATAGTCACAACAATTGCTTTGTTTTTTAAAATGACTTTACTAAGAAGGTATTCACTTCTTAGAGACACGACTTTTACACAAATATAGAGCACACCATATATACAGGTACATATCCATAGTACACAGACATAGGGATTCCATCTTCCTCTGCACAGCCACCTGGAGACATCACTTCCATATACATAGCACCTTGGTCTTATTGTGCTTGATATTAATTTGTTTATTCTGATCATAAATTGCAGGGAAACAGAGTTTAATATTACTGCATATACATTTTAAAAAAATATAATACTCATTACATTATTTTTTATGCTCAAAACATTTTAGGTAAGCTCAGTTAAGTCACAGTCACCCAATTTTCTAATACTACTGCATGAGTGAATCTGTAAGAAAGAGAAATAATTCTATCTCATTTTTTTGTATCCTACTTTTTTTTTAATTTGCAACTTATATATAATTAAATCCACACATGATCATATGGAGACAATAAAGTTACCACAGTTTCTGAGCAGAATCATCGTTGTACTTTTCTCAGGGTTGTAAGACTTTTTCTTTGTCTGTGACTTTGGATTCTTTAGTTATATTTGGCTGAACTAAAGGCCTAAGGTCAGGAGGCAATCACTGTTTAAGTAAAAGGCTACTGAAAGGTTAGGGGTCACTAATATAATGTTCTTTTTACTACACCAGCCAAATGAGGCTATTTGCTGATGTTCACACTTATCCCAAGTTTATATAGCGCCAACATATACCACAGCACTTTACAACTCAGAGGACACATGAACAGACAATATGAGACATTACAATGTGACAAAGAAATAAACATATCAAACAATAGGCCCTGCTTACATTCTATGAAGAGATAGGGTGACGCAAGAGGTCAGAGGGATTGTTTGCAATGGTCCGGCCATCTTTTAATAGAAAAGGTTGTTCTGACTTCCATTATGTAATTAGGATGCCAGGAGCGCCCTCTATTGGTGTGCATACTTGAGGCACTGGAATCCTAATTACATCATGGAAGTCATATTTGCATATTCTTCCCATGTTCCTTTGCACAGTGGAGCGCTCATGGCTTAATAAGTCTCCACACACCTAAATGGTGGATATCCCCTCAACCTAGAAAAGGTTGTGTAATTGAAGCTGCATGAGCCGTCACTAGCCCGTATCTGTGAGTGCAGAGTAGCTTCTAGATGGAGAGGACAGAATCTGAGGAACAGAGGAGGAAAGGTAAAAAATGTTACTGTTCTACACCTCCGCACTGTACACTGTGATCTGGTCATGTGATAAACCTGTCTAAACAGATGTGATTGTAGGGCAGTTTTGAAGCTTCTGTAGTTGGGGATTAATTGGATTGTCTGGGGTAAAGCATTCCAGAGCAATGATGCAGCTTGAGAAAAGTCTTGGAGATGGGAGTCAGATGTTCAGATAACAGATATGAGTCTAAGGTCATTGGCAGAAAGGGGAGGATGGTTAAGGAGGTATACAGTGACAAGAGAGGACATATAGTTGGGCATAGTGCTATGGGTGGATTTGTGGGTGAGTGTGATCATTTTATATTGTATTCTGTGATGTATGGGCAACCAGTACATTGAATGACACAAAGAAGAGGAATCTGTTTACCGGTTTTATGAAAAGATGTCTGGCGGTGGCATTCGTATGTATCTATTTGTTAATGTCTTAAGTGATACAACATCTTGTTTCTGCTATAACATCATCTTTCTCTATTCATAATTCATGTTAGCCCTTCTCAACAGTGGGAACCAAAATTATTTTGAAATATATTTTACAAACAATATATTACTGATTTAGGCTGAAACCCCACGTTGCGAAAATGCAGCATCTTTTTTTAACACTGGGGAAACGCTGCAGAACTCCCCCCCCCCCCCCCCACACACACACAGCTTTTTAAGGTATCTGCAAAGTGAATAAGATTCTGGCTAATCCTATCCATACATCACAGAAAACAATCCTCTGCGGAATAGCTATATTTTCAAAAATGCCCACATTTTTAAAAATCACAGCATGACATTTTACCTATAGGTTTAAAAAGGGAGAAAATCTGCATAGAAAAACTCAGCAAAAACGAAAAATGCTGCAGAAAAAATTGCGATGCATTTCCGCTGTGTTTTGACTCTGCAGTGTTTTTTTCTGTTCTTTGCTGCATGGGGCTTTAGCCTTAATGTTTTAATATGTTATTTTTAAGACACTAATGTGAATTGATGAATTTGACTTCTGGCAAATATGGGATTCTTAAGTGGAATAGGGTCAGCCTGTCCATAATATCTATCTATCAAATAAGATTCATGGATATAGCTAATCACAGATCATCTATTCTCATTAAATATTAAAGCAAAAAATTATACACAATGAAAAAATATTTGGCGATACTGTACGGTGGTGTGATGGAATGATTATAGGGTTCTCTGGAAATTGAGGGAAAAACAATAACTTAAACAAATAACTGCATTCTCTTAGGTTAGGTTTACATGTGTCTATTGGTTTGGTCCATTGGGGGACCCGAACGATGGAGAGACGTACCACAAAAACAGAGCTTACCTGTAGATCTTACAGACCCATAGACTATAATGTGATTTCCCGGGTGTATGTTGGGTGTCCACCATTTTTATACTGAAACTGGTAGAGAAAAACTTTTCTCTCTGCAAATTTTAGGCAGTTCTTGTAGTGGAGTCTTCAACAGAGACTCTGGTGCAGATGTGAACCTAGCCTTAGTAATATGCATGAGCTCATTTCGCCTATACGAGTGAAAAAAACAAAATGGCCAACAGTGCTGTCCTCTGTGTAGAATTCATTCAAGTTACCAGTCAGTGGCCGGGTATAATGTCATTGGTTTCTGATGAGACTGTAAAAGCTGACAGGACTTTTTAATATGGCTGCCGTCTCAATAGATAATTGTGGAGCAGCTATGAGAAGTTGTACTGCTCCATTACTAATACTGCAGCCACAGCTAGTGCTCCAGGATGCTGCACAACCCAAGCCGAAATGATTGTTATACTCTCTGACCCAGGCTCCTTCCCTCTAGCCGCAGGAAACCCTCCTAGGACAGCAATGGCAGCCATTTTGTTTATTTTTTACAATCATTCCATATTGGTAAAACAAGCTCTTACTTACTAATGGTATGGAAAACACCTATCATTTTACTATTATGGATAAAAAGTTGTAAATGTTTTCATATTTAGATTTTCTGGCTCACTTTAAGTCCAGAATTCTGGCACACTTTATTAACCTGTCCGATGTTCTTACTTCTAAAACCCTAAAGTGTTATAAAGCTGCTTTCAATTGGATCATTTCGTGAATAAACACATTACTGAATGTTCATGAAAAATAGAATATTTACCAATCCTTATTCTATGATATATCCATTCCTGTAGGAATTTGCTATATCATGGCATGTATTTAAAAGAAGCCCTTCTAGGATTCTTTGCTAGTAGCTACAAGCGCACTTACTAAATAGCTGAATGGGGGAGTGTGAAATGAGACCCCTCAATAATTCCAAAAACACTGTTGTCTTCCACCATCAAAATGGCTTCTGAACTACTACTATTATTATTATTATTGTTTATTTATATAGCAGCATTAATTCCATGGTGCTTTACATTTGGGGGTTACATACAATACACAGAATATACAGGTAGATATAATACTAACAGTGATCGGCTGGCACAGTGGGGTAGAGGGCCCTGCCCGCGAGGGCTTACAATCTACTAATCTTATGCTTTTGCATCGGCTCTTAGTGTTATCTTGAATGTACGTTTTATTGTGTCAAAGTGCAAACTGGCTGCTGAGAAAAGCCCCTCTCAGCTTGTCTGCAAATGTGCTGTTCAGGAAAGGCAGTATGTTCAGGGCAACTCTCTTTATTCTGTGTCACTACACATTGGGACCCATCAATTGTTTTATTAGAGGGCTTCACTGAGCAGTGATCAGAAAGACACAATGAACACAGGTGCTATAGAAAGTGTGTTCACACATGGGTGCAACAAACATGGCAACATTTTCATACTGATAAAAAAGTTGGTTTTCTTGTCAGCAACATTTCAATATGACACAAAAACAGTATGTTCACTATCTTACTGACAGCCCCTAGAATAGCTTATGGGTGAAATCCCCATCGTGGTGTTTTACAGTCCCTACAAAGTGGATAGAATTCTAGCGAATCCCATCCACACATTGCAGAAGCATATCGCAGAGGAAATGCTGTGATTTTCCAAAACTGTTCATTTTTGGAAAGCGCAGCATGTCAATTATACCTACAGAAATGTTGGCAGTTCCCCTATAGGTATAATGGAAGCAGAAAGTCCTCTTCAGGAAAAACCGTGATTAACTCTTAACTTACCTTATTTTTGAAATGTGTTATACTACAATGGCTGTCAGTATGTTATTTTAGTGACTGGCGTATATACAGTAATACACAGCTGCATAAACAGCATGTTATAGTCTATGCATTCTCACCATGTCTCATCATCACTGATGGCTGAAGCTTTGAAGGAGTGTTCACTATTTCGCTATGTCCGTAGAGTCTAAAACATTAGGTTAAACACACATTCCTGTCAGTGTCATAGAGGTTACAACAATTTCATTCATGAACACTAAAAGAAAGTGTCAAACTTGGCAGAGACAGAACTGTGAAGCTGTTGACTGATATTATGTGAGATGACTAATATTTTGTTTGGCTTATTTAAGATCATATTACAATTGTTAAAAACGGTGCATACAATATTACAAAATGTATAACAATTCAATTTTATTTTATAGACAATTGAAAATATTAAAGTATATCTTCATGAAAAGGAGCTCTGGAAGAAGTTTCATGAAGCAGGCACTGAAATGATCATAACCAAAGCTGGCAGGTCTGTTTCGTTCTATATTTATATTAATATTGTTGCTATATGTTTATGTATTATGTTAAACACAGTTGTAGTTAGTAACATTTATTTGTTACATTAGAAAAGCTACATAGACACAAAAAATATTACTGTTGAGTATATGCCTTTCTAAGTTATTCTCATTTAATTCCATGTGTAATATTATATTCAAATGATATTCAATACTCAGGTAAAAGGCTTAGAAGTCTTATAAATGTGTTTCTTGTGAGCAAATGTACCTTAAACCTTGTGAAACCCCACTGATAGCCATGGTGCCATATGGTTACATAGGCTGAACAGATACCTTATTTAATTAAAATTTGTATAATTTTGTATACTTTTAGTCATTAAGGCTCTGATCATATTAGCCTTATCGCTTATGTTTATAAAGGAGGTATGATGGAAGGTATAGGAAGTATGACAGGTCAATTTTCAAAGAAACTATGGCCAGACATGACCCCAATAACTTTATTGGGAGCTGTCAAAGTTCTATATGGCATTGCTGACTGCATAAATAACACAACAGACTGCATTATTCTTGCCTTAAAAATATTGTAAAGCCTGACAAAACCCACAATGATTACCTGAATGGTAACATGATCCTAGCCTATTGATAGTACAACTATGTAATAATACTGTATCTGTGTGTAGTTGTCAATAATGTGTTGCGTTGTTGCCAGCCAGTGTTTTGGGCTTGCATAATTTCCGGGAGCTGAATCCTGAGTTAATGTGGAATATGTGGACTGTTTTGCATTTTATTGACATTATTCAGTTCTGTTGGCACTGTATCAATACAAATGATTACTATTTCAATATTATCATTATTTAGTAAAATATGACTCTATTCTCCTTTTGCTGTGTCAAAACATTTTGATTTTCAAGTGATATGACTACTCAACAATATAGGCTCAGCACCTGAGGATGTAGTATTTAGAGATTCAAATGTCATTATGTGCTCTTCAGATTTCTGTCAGGTATGCTGTTGGCACAGAAATCATAAGGGGATATTAATATGCATATTAAACCTAGTGATGGTGCTTGTTCCAGTGGAACTCTTTACTGCTGACGCCAATCAAAGGCTAAGCAAAGGACCCAGGACGTCACTCACATACGTGACCTGTGATATCCCTTTACTTTTCCTTCCGTCACGTGCTGCGAGGACTTCCACTTGATCAAGCCAATGAGTCCTGCTGGACTGGACAGTGGTGGGTGATACCAGACAGCCAGGGACAGGTAAGTATTTCTTTTAAAAAAATAAAATTCTACCAAAAATCTGTAATTCTTAAAGGGTACCTGATTTTTTATGAAAAGTTGAAATATGTGCTGGCCAATCTGTTGTTTGACTGTATAAGTGTTCATACTTCATGTCCTCTCAGTTTTTCTGCTACTAATGAAACCATTATGGCTGGAACAGTTTATATTTGTCTCTGAGACTGTGGGCAGTCTGCCGGCCTTCCCTATCCATTATTAAATATGTTCTGCCATTCTGCCAGGAGTAACTGTACAATACAATTGCAAACAAATATCTGAGAAAAGCCCAAGTGACCATGTTATAGGAGATTCGGGAACATTGCACTGTAAATACATACCAGATTTTGTACACAGCAAGAGATTGCACACTTGTCTGTTAGGAGAATCAATCCTTCCCCTCTTCACTGACTGTGTGAAGAGATAAAAGGACAGCCCCTACACTCAATGACTACACTCAATGACATGAGACTTACTTGTGTAAAAAGTGACCATTTGAACATTTTTACAACTATAACTAATTAAAAAGTTTGTCAAGTTTTAAAGATTTTCTATGCAATGTGATAACAATCTTTTGTCTTGATTGGTTGCAACAAATGTAGGAAATTTCTATGGTGCAGTATGGCACCTGTCAGAAATGCAGTTATAATTTCATTATTGTGACCTGGTTATATTCTCATGCAGTCTTTCTGTCCACAACAAGGAACCATGATTGAGTTTCTGGGTTTCAAACCATAGAAAATTCCTGTCTTCATGGTTGTATCTATTTGCAACTTATCAAGGCTGGCACCGCTAAGATGGTTAAAGAAATTTTTAAAACACAAAAATGTTAAATTGTTATTTATTTATATTTGCAAAAATGTTTATTTTTTTAATTGCCTACAGATTTAAATGTGGTTATTTTAATGGGAAAAGCCCTTTAATACTATTATCCAGGATTTAAATCTCTACCTTTGTGAAGAGTTGTTGTTTCACCCATGCATGGGTGAAAGGAGTCCTCGATTGCCCATAAGCCAATCCCTACTTTGTATTGTTGAGGAATTGCACTGTAAGAAACTTTTTGCAATGGAACCTGTTATTTACTTGAGCACATTTAGTTATATATCAGCATCCACGCAGCATAAAGCAATATTGTTGTTTATCACATGTGCAAAACTCTCTTAAAATCCATGTTACATGATTAATATCTTGGCACTCACGGTTGCACAAACAATAATAATAATAATAATAATAATAATAATAATAATAATAATAATAATACATTTTATTTATATAGCGCCAACATATTCCGCTGCACTGTACAATTTGGGAACATACAGATCACGATTCTCCATGCCTCCTGCGACAAGCAAAGTTACATATTGTGGTATAATTCAGAATTTGCAGCTCAGACTCTCATCAAAGTTCTCAATGGGATAAAGTGGTTCAGAAAGCAGAGAGACATGGGAGGCAAACTACTGGTGATAAATCAGCAAAACATTGCTGTAGTAGTTTGGCTAGACAGTTTATGGATAACCCAGTGACTGCACTTCAGAGGATGACAAGTATGGGTCGTAATGTGGAGTGCGTCATAAAACTCCTTCTGCAGCACAATGCACAACCTACCAAAGGGTTTTGTTTGCTCAGAGTTGCCAAAGAAGAATAAAGGCCTTAGTACCATATAAAAGACTGGATATATATTAACCATCAATGGGATATAAGAGACTGCTCCAATAAAATGCACATGACAAAAATATGTCAATACACAGTAGGATAAAAATATACAAATTTCCAACTACAGTTTAAAAAAAAAAAAAAAGAAAAGAAAGAAATATACATATTTCCAATGCAATATGTAACACCATTGTAATAGTGTCAAAAGAGATAGAACTCCAATCAAAGTTGCCCAGATCAGTATTTGGCTACTACTTAAAGGGAAACTCACCCTCTCACAGCACCTTAAATTGGTATATACAGTCCTATGAAAAAGTTTGGGCACCCCTATTAATCTTAATCATTTTTAGTTCTAAATATTTTGGTATTTGCAACAGCCATTTCAGTTTGATATATCTAATAACTGATGGACACAGTAATATTTCAGGATTGAAATGAGGTTTATTGTACTAACAGAAAATGCACAATATGCATTAAACCAAAATTTGACCGGTGCAAAAGTATGGGCACCTCAACAGAAAAGTGACATTAATAATTAGTACATCCTCCTTTTGCAAAGATAACAGCCCCTAGTCGCTTCCTGTAGCTTTTAATCAGTTCCTGGATCCTGGATAAAGGTATTTTGGACAAACAATTCAAGTTCAGTTAAGTTTGATGGTCGCCGAGCATGGACAGCCCGCTTCAAATCATCCCACAGATGTTCAATGATATTCAGATCTGGGGACTGGGATGGCCATTCCAGAACATTGTAATTGTTCCTCTGCATGAATGCCTGAGGATTTGGAGCGGTGTTTTGGATCATTGTCTTGCTGAAATATCCATCCCCGGCGTAACTTCAACTTCGTCACTGATTCTTGAACATTATTCTCAAGAATCTGCTGATACTGAGTGGAATCCATGCGACTCTCAACTTTAACAAGATTCCTGATGCCGGCATTGGCCACACAGCCCCAAAGCATGATGGAACCTCCACCAAATTTTACAGTGGGTAGCATGTGTTTTTCTTGGAATGCTGTTTCTTTTTGGACGCCATGCATAACGCCTTTTTTTTATAACCAAACAGCTCAATTTTTGTTTCCAAAATGAAGCTGCCTTGTCCAAATGTGCTTTTTCATACCTCAGGCAACTCTATTTGTGGCATACGTGCAGAAACGGCTTCTTTCTCATCACTCTCCCATACAGCTTCTATTTGTGCAAAGTGCGCTGTATAGTTGACCGATGCACAGTGACACCATCTGCAGCAAGATGATGCTGCAGCTCTTTGGAGGTGGTCTGTGGATTGTCCTTGACTGTTCTCACCATTCTTCTTCTCTGCCTTTCTGATATTTTTCTTGGCCTGCCACTTCTGGGCTTAACAAGAACTGTCCCTGTGGTCTTCCATTTCCTTACTATGTTCCTCACAGTGGAAACTGACAGGTTAAATCTCTGAGACAACGTTTTGTATCCTTCCCCTGAACAACTATGTTGAACAATCTTTGTTTTCAGATCATTTGAGAGCGGGCTGTCCATGTTTGGCGACCATCTAACTTAACTGAACTTGAATTGTTTTGTAGAAAGAAATGGTCCAAAATACCTTCATCCAGGATCCAGGAACTGATTAAAAGCTACAGGAAGCGACTAGAGGCTGTTATCTTTGCAAAAGGAGGATGTACTAAATATTAATGTCACTTTTCTGTTGAGGTGCCCATATTTTTGCACCGGTCAAATTTTGGTTTAATGCATATTGCGCATTTTCTGTTAGTACAATAAACCTCATTTCAATCCTGAAATATTACTGTGTCCATCAGTTATTAGATATATCAAACTGAAATGGCTGTTGCAAACACCAAAATATTTAGAACTAAAAATGATTAAGATTAATAGGGGTGCCCAAACTTTTTCATAGGACTGTATATGTTTTTATTCTTAGTCTCCACTACTATGCATGTGTGTGTGTAAGGGACTTTAGACTTCAAACTTCACTTGAGGCCATGCTCTATTGTGAATACATTTTCTGTACATCTTTCAAGCAATATGACAGTATATTACCATAAAACATAAGCATTTCCTTGGTTTTTTACTGGTTCTTTGATAGGTTTTTTTGATTGGTGCGGGATTGACATCGGGTGCCCATGTCAATCAGCTGGAAGTTTGAGACTACCGCTAGGCCTGATACTACACAGTGTACAGAGCAGGAGGAAGAGGGCTATAAACCTTGTATAGTGTCCAAGCAACACTAGTGTAGCTCAGCTTCCCTTGAAGTGATAGGACCTTAGGTACAATATTGGTAGTGGATAGGCCTCGAAAAAAAGAAGCCCAAAAAGCTGCGCATAAATATATATGACACATTGTAACAGAAGACTTTACTTTGGTACAATATTGTTCTCAATAAACCTATGCTATGATGGTGATAACGTGGCAACAGTTGACTTTCACCACCCCATGTCTCTTACTTTTATGTATCCTTGTATGTGATTACCTTGCTTCAGTAAAAGAACTAGAAACATGGTGAAGTTTCTGTATTTGCGTTTTGGATGAAATAAGTCATATTTTCCTTAGGGATCTTGAATTAACCCTGAGAAATGAGCATATGATATCCTACAGAGAAGTATCATATCCACACCTCTACTATTACAGCTAGTCCTAGCGGTACTTGTCCTGAATTACCCTGAGCTAACCATCTCTGAAATAATTAACAGAAAAGGAAGATTTGCCAGAAAACACACACATGTACTGTTTCTGAGCAGCTAGAAAGCTTATTCTGGAGTCTCTGCTGCTTGGTGTTGTAAAGGCTTTATATCATGATTTAATATTGTGTATCAGTTCCAGCCAGTGTTATTTGTATGACAAGTTCATTTTGTCAATTTATAGTGAAGGCTTAACTGTACAGAAAAGTCCTAATTTCTCCTACATCTTTATGCCCAAGTGGTCTAGTTTATACAGCCAGGACCTGTGGTGTAGCTATAAGGCTTACCTTGGGCTCTGGTACCTAAGAACTGCCCAGATGTACATGACTGACCCTCACATACTAAAACAGATTTCGTCCTGTGGTTATATAGTGTACAATGGAACTGTAACACTGTTGATAAGAGCTACTGGTTAGGAGTCTGCTAGGCTTATTATACATAGAATAGGTTACATAGCAGTAGCGATCTGTGATATGGTAAAGGATTCTTTACCGCTCACTAAACTGAAAATAGCTGACAAACCATGACAAGTACTGTGCCTATATGTAGCTACAGTATGTAGTAACTATGTAGTTACTAGCTGTGATAGAGGTGTTTGAAGGCCACTAATTTTACCTTCCTTATTGGGAATAAACATGGCAGTCAAGTCAGGCTTGCATGTCTATGGAGGAGTTAGGAAGAATATGCAAATCTGACTTCCATGATGTAATTAGGATGTCAGTGTCTCAAGTATGCACACCAATAGAGGGCGCTGACTGAGAATGTGCAAGTCTATCTTCCATGATGTAATTAGGAAGACAGAGTCTCAGTCAAACAAACCTATAGAGGGGGCTCCCTTTAACATCATGCTGACCTTCTCAGAGGCCTTTGTTTGCAATGATGTTGGGATTATGCCAGATACAGTCTTCTCAGCCAAGGACAGCCTTTTCAATGTATTTGCATCTCATCAGCTTGGCACAGAGAATACTGATCTGGCAGAGGTGAGAGGCTTAGACAGGGTTGAGGGGATATCGTCACTCCATAAGGAGAGACCACCATTAAAGTGTGTGGAGTCTTATTAAGCCATGAGCGCTCCACTGTGCAAAGGAACATGGGAAGAATATGCAAATCTGACTTCCATGATGTAATTAGGATGTCAGTGCCTCAAGTATGCACACCAATAGAGGGCACTGACTGAGAATGTGCAAGTCTGTCTTCCATGATGTAATTAGGATGACAGAGTCTCAGTCAAACAAACCTATAGAGGGTGCTCCCTTTAACATCAAGCTGACCTTCTCAGAGGCCTTTGTTTGCAATGATGTTGGGATTATACCAGATACAGTCTTCTCAGCCAAGGACAGCCGTTTCTATGTATTTGCATCTTATCAGCTTGGCACAGAGAGGACTGATCTGGCAGAGGTGAGAGGCTTAGGGTTGAGGGGATATCGTCACTCCATAAGGAGAGAACCACCATTAAGGTGTGTGGTGTATGGAGGAGTTGGTGACACTCAACACCTAGTTTTTATCTACAGTATATCCAGCATAGCTCAATCCTTCAAATTATTCACATTTAATGACACCAAAAACTTAGAAAATACAGAAATACTGACATAAGAAGCTACTATGGCGATTATTACTGCATTCCACAAATAGATTTTTTTTATACAGATGTGTCTTTCCTTACCTATCCTCTTAGTTATAGGTGACCGGATATGTGTGTCACAATTCTAACTAACTTTTCAAGACAATATTGTTTCATAATGTTGTACCACTAAATGAAGTCTTATGTGTATCAGTAGTCCTGTAGTATACTCAGTTTGACATGTCATTGCAATTCTTTATTTTTCTGACTTTTCTGAAGTTTCTGCTCCATTTGGTGTCTATTCCCCTTTTTCGTGATAATGTAGTTATACATTGTTGCACTGTTCTTTCTTGTACAAGAGCAGAAGTTTCACAGACCTATTAATACAGAACAGATGAGAGGGCTTACGATAATGGAAACTATGACACCAGTGTCAACAGTGCCTTAAAGTAATTGTCCAGTTTCTTGGCTGAGAAATATTATTTAGGCCCTTGTTTCTGCGACATTTCCGCAGCAGCTAGAAACATTGTATATCTGCAATGGGTTGCCTTCTTGTTTCACGCTATGGTTGTTCAGCTAGATTGATGGGTCTACGGACCCGTTCACACGGGGGGTGGAAGGGTGGATTATGGCACCGAGAGTGATGCGGGGAGCTGCATCACTCTCAGGCCAAAATCCGCCTGCCATGACTGTCGCGGCTTCCGACAGTTGCGGCTTTTCCCTCCGGAGTAGGCTGAAGTGAATGGGCCGAGCCTGGAGGTTGCTGCCGCTAGGCGGACACAATGGCTCAACAAGCCTCGGAATCTGCCTGAAGAAAGGGCAGCTCGTTAGCGGTCTCCATAGACCACCATTGTGAGGGGGCGGATTATGACGTGGATTCCGTGCCATAATCCGTCCCCTCTGTGCCTGTGTGAATGAGCCCTAAATGTCAAACATTCTGACTGAAGGGACCTTCCATTTTTATTTTTTAACACTGAAGACGTTTGGACTGTAAGACAAGCCTTAGAAAGATTATAGTCACTGTGATGTCACATGTTCATAAATATCATTAATTATTAATTATCTTTAAATATTAATAACAGCACAGATTCTATCATATGCCTAGGTATAGTACAATAGTCAAATCCCAAAAGGTAGTGATTAAAATCAGACAGAAATAAAAGGAAAAAAATCGGACATTGCTGAAAAAACCACCATAAAATTGTGTATCTGTTTTTCAGCTCATACAGTTCTTCTGAATGGAAACTGCATTATGGTGCTATACTTTTATATATCCCCCACACCGAAAATTACCTTTTATGCTGCCAATAGTATAGGGCATGCAGAGAAGACTTAAATCAATGGCCGAAAATAAATAGTTTGTAGAAATTTTCCATTGACATAAGATATAAAGGTTTTGTTTTTCTGATTTTTGGTTGCTATGTACAATGTAGAATAGGAACATAAAAAGAGAAAAAACGTGAGTGGTTTATACTCTTAGAACTTTATGGTTAGTCAGGTTTTACACATGGAACAAAGCAATGCCTTTGAAAGGGCTGATAAAAGCAAGCCAAGGCAGCAAATTTTAAATATAATCTCCTAAAAATGGAATTTTCCTAACTGTCTGACCCTCCAGTCACTAGGACACCAGATAAATCTCCACTATCTATCCAAAGACTATGAGTTCAATATTTCTTGTGTAAGTGGCAGTGAAATTGGGCTTGAAAAATGAATCACTGATGAGAACTCCTGTTGAACCTGTATTGTTTGTTATTCTGTGGCTGGGATCTGGCAAGGCCTAATCCCATACTTCAAAGCTAACAGCCCTTACTTTGTATACAGAATGTCATTGCAGAGTGGCGTGAGTGATAAGAGTAGTAAGGGACGACAGGCAATGAATGCTCTGGGAAAATTGGGACTTTGTCAAAATCACTTTGATCTCTTCAGAGAGTTTGGTGATTGGAAGAGCAAATTGAGAAATGATAGTTCATAAATATTCTTTTATAGTTCTTGTAAATCATATAGTTCAGAATTATTACATTAATAGGTAATGAAAACCTGTAACGGTAAAAACATAGGGGAAGATCTATTAATAATACCTAGGTACCATATGATTATTGTGGCAATAGCTCTCCCTGCATTATAGGTGAATCTGGTGTAGACTACAAACATTCATTGCTGGCCACTTCAGAATTCTCCAGCACTTTGTTTCCATCCATTTCTTGATGCTTTTTGAAGTATGTTTGGGATCATTGTCCTGCTGGAAGACCTATGACCTAGGATGCAAATCCCACTTTCTGACACTGGACTCTACATTGAGCCCCAAATCCTTTGGTAATCTTCAGATTTTATGATGCCTTGCACATAGTCAAGGAACCCAGTGGCAGAGGCAGCAAAAAAAAAAACCTAAAACATCTTTGAACCTCCACCATATTTGAATGTTGGTACTGTGTTTCTTTGTAGGCCTTATTCCATTTTCAGTAGAATGATCTGCTTTACTAAAAAGCTCTATCTTGGTCTCATCTGCCCACAAGACATTTTCACTGAAGGACTTTGGCTTACGTACATTTTGGCAAACTGCAGTCTAACCTTTTATGTCTCTGTGTTAGCAGTGGGGTCCTCCTGGGTCTCCTGCCATAGCCTTTCATTTCTTTCAAATGTTGCTAGATAGTTCACGCTAACATTGATACACCCTGAGCCTACAGGACAGCTTGAATTTCTTTTTGAACTTGATTGGGGCAGCTTATCCTTCTTCTGGACTATCCTACATTTCTTCAATTTTTCTTTACTGTTCTCGTCCAGGGAGATTAGCTACAGTGCTATGGGTTATAAACTTCTTGATTGTTACGCACCGTGGACAGAGCAACATGAAGATCTCTGAAAATGGACTTGTAACCTTGAGATTGTTGGTATTTTTCCACAATTTTAGTTTTCAAGTCCCAAGACAGTTCTCTTCTCCTCTTTCTGTTTTCCATTTTTAGTGTGGCACACACACTGCAATGCAAAGATTAAGTCAACTTCTCTCATTTTTATCTGGTTTCAGGTGTGATTTTTATATGGCCCACACCTGTTATTTACCACAGATGAGTTTGAACAAGCATCACATGCTTAGAACAAAGTTATTTATCCTCAATTTTGAAAAGGTGCCAACAATTTTGTCTGTCCCATTTTTGGAGTTTTGTGTGTAATTATGTCCAATTTGCTTTTTTTTTCTCTGTCTTTTGTGTTATTCCAATACACACAAAGGAAATTAACGTGTATAATAAAACATGTGTAATTGCAATCATTTACTGAGAGAAATACTTCATTTTCTGGAAAAATGTCAGGGATGCCAATATTTCAACCATGACTCTATATATGCATAAGTGAATCTGCTGAATTGTTTAAAAGGGACGGTCCCAAAATTTTATGGGACCTCTCTGCAGACTTCTCCTCTATTCCTTTGCCATACATTACAGGGCAAGCTACAGGTTTTTATGGGCCCTTGGGTGACAGAGCCTCAGTGGGCCCCCTTGTGGAGCAAATCACTGGGCCCCCTTCCTCTCTCCCCCTCCCCCTCTTCCCCTCTCTCCCCCATTCCTTTCCCCCTGAAGAATACTCACAAGCGGGGAGCCCGGTCCTGTCCTTCTTGCTTGTAGGAGGCGGGAGTTGAGACACTGCGCGCCGCTGTGGCCGGATGAAGTGAGTGACATCAAGTTGTCACGCAGGAGCGCAGCGTTACCTACACAGCGGGCTGGCGAAGATGCTCCAGAGTGATGAGTGAGCATACCTCCCAACTTTCGAAGAGCTAAAAGAGGGACAAAATATGCGGTGCATGTGCAAGCTGCAGCAAACTTAGCTCTGCCCACTTTTATGTTGACTCCACCCATTCTCATTCATTTTTCATGCGCCCCACACAGTATAATCTTCCTACAGTCACCTGTAAATTATATTCCCCTCTCAAACTCTCCCAGTTTCATATAACCCCTTTATCTGCACCCAGTTTCATGTCCCCCCTCCATCTCTGCCCCCAGTTTCATGTCCCCCCATCTCTGCCATCAGTTTCATGTCCCCATCTCTGCTCCCAGACTCATGTCTCCCCCCCTTCATCTGCCCCAGTGTCATGCCGTTCTCCCCCCTTCATCTGCCCCAGTTTCATAGGCCTCCTACATTATGTTCCCCTCAATTTTTAACACAAACACTTGTACTCACCTTCCAACGCTCCCCCGCTGCTCTCTCCGCTCTCTCACTCCACCCACATAGTTGTAGGCTTTACTCGCTTATATGTTCAAGTTATCGGCTTCCTCCGCCGATGAGTTGAAATCAGGACATATCTCCCACCGACCGGGAAGTGGGGCTGCGCTGACGGCAGCCAGGCACCTGCGTTCTGTGCTGGGGCGGGCAAGTTCCGGGGGGCCCCCAGAGGCTCTGTGGGCCCCGACACTTGCCCAACTATGCCATGTGCTGACGCCGGCCCTGCTACATTATACAAGGCACAGTGAAACAAACATACTGTAGAAGTGTTTATAAAATCCTGTTCTCTCTTCAATGTACTATTTCCATACATACAAACACTTGCATGGATCACTGTGACTAATACAGACTATCAATGAAATACATCTCTTACTTTGATTAAGCACCAAGGAGCTGTCTTACAGTTTGTGAAGAACCTATAATTTATGGTTAATACCAGGCAATCTCTTCACTAACTCTTAAAGAAAGCTTGCGCCTCCTAAGGATACAAACATTTTTTCAAGACATCTGGTAGTTTTGTGGGAGAAAAAGATTATGTGTGATGCTAGGTTCACACTAGCATTGCCTCTCTATTGTTTCGGAGCGGTAACACACCACACCATTGGCTATTATGGGGTCTATTGGGTGTCTATCGTTATAAAATGGACATGACTCTTTCCCTCTGGCAGACACTGTGACAGATGTAAACGTAACCTTTGAGAATTACCTGTATGGCAATCCCTAAATAAAATGTAATTGCCAAATGCAGCCTCTAGCTAACAGAGCTACAAAAAAAAAAAAAATAACCCCACCTATCATGAACCTATTAGCCAACTCTAAACTGTCTGTAGACAAAATCCTGTTTCAAGATTGTTTTTATCTTCTTGCCAGTAGCTAATTTAGAATTGACATTGTGGAATGTGCAGCCATGCCAATATTTCTCCAAGTGGATATAGAATTGGCCGCAGCTATTCACATGATATGGTTTTGATTACATATTTTTGAAAATTAGTGAAAATGAAAACACGTTATACAATTTTCTAATTCATGCACAAAAAATGTACTAGTTATAGTTTTGTCAACATGACAATAGTGAGGGGATGTAGGATGCACGCAATGTGGGTTTTTTTCAGCAATGTTTTTATTGAGTTTTTGTTGCATTTTCCCTGTGACGTTTCTTCCCTTATTAAATGTATAGGGAAAATGCTTGTGATTCCACAGGTAAAATTGACATGCATCTTTATTTTTATTTTTTTGCAATGTGTGGATGAGATTAACCAGAATTTAATACATTTTGCTGGCACTGTAAAACATAGAGTTTTTTTGTTGCATTACTGCATCAGGCAAAAACCCTGTGTTTCTGCAATGATTGGCCTTAGCCTAAGGCGAGTATATCACCAAGAATATTCAACTTCCATCACCATGTTACAGAGCACATTACAGTGAAAACCAAATTATCTTTGTCATTTTTTTCAATTTGGAGAAAATTCGAACTTGTCACACAAAAAACAAGGCCTTGTAAGTCATCATAGAAAATTTATATGAACATGTGCACGTAGTTTTAGTGATATCACTGTCTTTGCAAGCACAGGTTCATACTTTTTTATGCAGTTCTGGAATTCCATTCCATCTCCAAGTGTGGAGCCTATGAAGGTCAGATGGTGCTTTCTTGGTTTTAGCTTCTATCGTACAACCTATATCATTACCTGACACTCACAAGCAAAATAAATGAAAAATAACATTTTGGAAATTCAAACTTTTTAAAAATGATTTGTTAATTTGTATTTTGTAAATGTAGTGACCAAAATTTTCTCCTAACATAAACAATATTGTTTAGCAAAACAACGAAGCAGATAAATTAATACTAAGTTTTAGATAGAGAGTCATCTTCTGTGCCAACATTTCTAAAGTACCTAGTACTGTTTGAAAATCTGGTGCACTTTTAGATTGGCTACTGTAACTTTATACAACTTATTATTTGGCTTAATTTCTAACAAAACAGTGCCATGTTTTGTTGAATTTTCTGTTCACGGTGTTGTATATTTAGTAGAGATGAGCGAACACTAAAATGTTCGAGGTTCGAAATTCGATTCGAACAGCCGCTCACTGTTCGAGTGTTCGAATGGGTTTCGAACCCCATTATAGTCTATGGGGAACATAAACTCGTTAAGGGGGAAACCCAAATTCGTGTCTGGAGGGTCACCAAGTCCACTATGACACCCCAGGAAATGATACCAACACCCTGGAATGACACTGGGACAGCAGGGGAAGCATGTCTGGGGGCATAAAAGTCACTTTATTTCATGGAAATCCCTGTCAGTTTGCGATTTTCGCAAGCTAACTTTTCCCCATAGAAATGCATTGGCCAGTGCTGATTGGCCAGAGTACGGAACTCGACCAATCAGCGCTGGCTCTGCTGGAGGAGGCGGAGTCTAAGATAGCTCCACACCAGTCTCCATTCAGGTCCGACCTTAGACTCCGCCTCCTCCGGCAGAGCCAGCGCTGATTGGCCGAAGGCTGGCCAATGCATTCCTATGCGAATGCAGACTTAGCAGTGCTGAGTCAGTTTTGCTCACCTACACATCTGATGCACACTCGGCACTGCTACATCAGATGTAGCAATCTGATGTAGCAGAGCCGAGGGTGCACTAGAACCCCATGTGCAAACTCAGTTCACGCTAATAGAATGCATTGGCCAGCGCTGATTGGCCAATGCATTCTATTAGCCCGATGAAGTAGAGCTGAATGTGTGTGCTAAGCACACTCATTCAGCACTGCTTCATCACGCCAATACAATGCATTAGCCAGTGCTGATTGGCCAGAGTACGGAATTCGGCCAATCAGCGCTGGCCAATGCATTCTATTAGCCCGATGAAGTAGAGCTGAATGTGTGTGCTAAGCACACACATTCAGCACTGCTTCATCACGCCAATACAATGCATTAGCCAGTGCTGATTGGCCAGAGTACGGAATTCGGCCAATCAGCGCTGGCTCTGCTGGAGGAGGCGGAGTCTAAGGTCGGACCTGAATGGAGACTGGTGTGGAGCGATCTTAGACTCCGCCTCCTCCAGCAGAGCCAGCGCTGATTGGCCGAATTCCGTACTCTGGCCAATCAGCGCTGGCCAATGCATTCTATTAGCCCGATGAAGTAGAGCTGAATGTGTGTGCTAAGCACACACATTCAGCACTGCTTCATCACGCCAATACAATGCATTAGCCAGTGCTGATTGGCCAGAGTACGGAATTCGGCCAATCAGCGCTGGCTCTGCTGGAGGAGGCGGAGTCTAAGATCGCTCCACACCAGTCTCCATTCAGGTCCGACCTTAGACTCCGCCTCCTCCGGCAGAGCCAGCGCTGATTGGCCGAAGGCTGGCCAATGCATTCCTATGCGAATGCAGACTTAGCAGTGCTGAGTCAGTTTTGCTCAACTACACATCTGATGCACACTCGGCACTGCTACATCAGATGTAGCAATCTGATGTAGCAGAGCCGAGGGTGCACTAGAACCCCTGTGCAAACTCAGTTCACGCTAATAGAATGCATTGGCCAGCGCTGATTGGCCAATGCATTCTATTAGCCCGATGAAGTAGAGCTGAATGTGTGTGCTAAGCACACACATTCAGCACTGCTTCATCACGCCAATACAATGCATTAGCCAGTGCTGATTGGCCAGAGTACGGAATTCGGCCAATCAGCGCTGGCTCTGCTGGAGGAGGCGGAGTCTAAGGTCGGCCCTGAATGGAGACTGGTGTGGAGCGATCTTAGACTCCGCCTCCTCCAGCAGAGCCAGCGCTGATTGGCCGAGTTCCGTACTCTGGCCAATCAGCGCTGGCCAATGCATTCTATTAGCTTGATGAAGCAGAGTGTGCACAAGGGTTCAAGCGCACCCTCGGCTCTGATGTAGCAGAGCTGAGGCTGCACAAGGGTTCAAGCGCACCCTCGGCTCTGATGTAGGCTAATGCATTGTATTGGCGTGATGAAGCAGTGCTGAATGTGTGTGCTTAGCACACACATTCAGCTCTACTTCATCGGGCTAATAGAATGCATTGGCCAATCAGCGCTGGCCAATGCATTCTATTAGCGTGAACTGAGTTTGCACAGGGGTTCTAGTGCACCCTCGGCTCTGCTACATCAGATTGCTACATCTGATGTAGCAGTGCCGAGTGTGCATCAGATGTGTAGTTGAGCAAAACTGACTCAGCACTGCTAAGTCTGCATTCGCATAGGAATGCATTGGCCAGCCTTCGGCCAATCAGCGCTGGCTCTGCCGGAGGAGGCGGAGTCTAAGGTCGGACCTGAATGGAGACTGGTGTGGAGCGATCTTAGACTCCGCCTCCTCCAGCAGAGCCAGCGCTGATTGGTCGAGTTCCGTACTCTGGCCAATCAGCGCTGGCCAATGCATTCTATTAGCCCGATGAAGTAGAGCTGAATGTGTGTGCTTAGCACACACATTCAGCTCTACTTCATCAGGCTAATAGAATACATTGGCCAATCAGCGCTGGCCAATGCATTCTATTAGCTTGATGAAGCAGAGTGTGCACAAGGGTTCAAGCGCACCCTCGGCTCTGATGTAGCAGAGCTGAGGGTGCACAAGGGTTCAAGTGCACCCTCGGCTCTCCTACATCAGAGCCGAGGGTGCGCTTGAACCCTTGTGCAGCCTCGGCTCTGCTACATCAGAGCCGAGGGTGCGCTTGAACCCTTGTGCACACTCTGCTTCATCAAGCTAATAGAATGCATTGGCCAGCACTGATTGGCCAGAGTACGGAATTCGGCCAATCAGCGCTGGCCAATGCATCCCTATGGGAAAAAGTTTATCTCACAAAAATCACAATTACACACCCGATAGAGCCCCAAAAAGTTATTTTTAATAACATTCCCCCCTAAATAAAGGTTATCCCTAGCTATCCCTGCCTGTACAGCTATCCCTGTCTCATAGTCACAAAGTTCACATTCTCATATGACCCGGATTTGAAATCCACTATTCGTCTAAAATGGAGGTCACCTGATTTCGGCAGCCAATGACTTTTTCCAATTTTTTTCAATGCCCCCGGTGTCGTAGTTCCTGTCCCACCTCCCCTGCGCTGTTATTGGTGCAAAAAAGGCGCCAGGGAAGGTGGGAGGGGAATCGAATTTTGACGCACTTTACCACGTGGTGTTCGATTCGATTCGAACATGGCGAACACCCTGATATCCGATCGAACATGTGTTCGATAGAACACTGTTCGCTCATCTCTAATATTTAGCTCTGACTCCTTTTTGGCAAGACCCTCCTACAGAAACTGTCAAAAACACTTATAATGAAGTATAAAGAAAGTATTTTGGTCAAATTATGCTGTAATTCTGGCACATTTTAAGTAGTTTATTTGCCCCAATAATGTCAAATTCACTTCAATAAGTTAGGGAGCCTGCACGCGGAGTTACGCTCTGCTCATTCTCAGCATAAAATTTGTTCAGAATGAGCGCATAAAAAACAGATCCCATTGATTTCTATGGGTGCCTGCATACGTTCGCTACCCATTGAAATCAATGGGAGGCTTTTTTCCCTATTGCTTTCAATGCCATACGAGCGTATGCCGGCACCCATAGAAATCATGGGATCTGGTTTTTACGCACTCATTGTAAACGAATTTTATGTTCAGAATGAGCAGAGCTTAACTCCGTGTGAAGGCTCCCTAAATGTATTATGATGTTTTTCTCACATAAAATGACACATATCCTATTTGAAAAATAGGAGTTATCCATAACTAACTAGGCGGTGTCATTTAAGGGTTAAATAAATAGTATAGTGTAGGAGTAATATTATATTGGTAATCAATTGAACATTACACATTTTCTCTATGTATTTATTGATATTTTAGCTATGATAGTTCTGTATGATAAGTATTTTTTTCATTTATATAAACCTTATACTCCAATTACAAATAACTACTTACATATAGGATGTTGAACCTAATTCTTTTAAAGCACTGTAATACACTTCTAAGGCTGGTTATCCCGGTTTCCTCCCAAACTCCAAAGACATACTGATCAGAGAAAGTTTGTGAGCCTTATGTGGGATAAAGACTATATACAATATATGTACAATATACAATATATGTAAAGTGCAACAGAATATCTAGGTGTTATATAAGTAATACATAAATAAATAATATAAAATAATGGTCGAAAAAGGTAATAATGAAATTGAAGTGTTGATCATAACTTGGATACGCTATCAATACATAGTATGCAAGGGAACCAGACCAGTCGAAATATTTTGGAAACAAAACGGAAAATCATTTCTGTTGTTATTAATACACATAGATTTGTCCTGGCAAAACTGATGTTAACTTTTTTTCAAAACAAAATAGTAGCTTCATGACCGAATTTCTTGGGCTTTGTGCTTTCCACTTGCAATTGCTTCTGAATACTCAATATAGTTTGACTATCCCCAGAACATGCAATGAAAATAGACAGGGTGTGGGTCTGAATTCACGCCAATACTTTGCATTCCTGGCTCACCAATACAAACCAGAAGAAGGAAAATCCCAATGGATAGATTCACTCACAAGAATAAGCAGTTCCAGAAAGTATTTGTAATGAAGATACCGTATTTTTATCCACAGTACTAAATAGATAAGAGCATAGAAATCTGGCACGGCTTCATGTATTTGCGTGTGGTAATGGTGAATTGAGCAAGCTTGCCTTTAGATATGTGACATCTCCAGAAGAGCTTATCATGGCACAGTTCATTTTCAAACAATTTGTGAATAGAAAAGATATAAAATATACAAGGCACAACTTTAAATAAACTATAATAGAAGGGATTAGTTTTATGAACTGTTCCGGTAATTTGTTTGCATACCATTGTCTCTTCTATTGCACAGACGATATGATCTGTCTCTGTCATTAATAATTTGGCATTACTCACTGTTATCTTAGATCCTTAAAGTTATTACAATTTGACAACATCTTGTCTCAGTCTTTAAGGGGTTGCCCAGTATTATGTAAATATTAAAGTTTAATAAATACCAATCACTGTATAATGGAAACTTGTGCAACATTTTAATATAGTTTTTCATCAAATCCTCTTCATTTCTAAGATCTCTACTTGCTGTTATTATATGGAATCAAATACTATGTAGACAGCCTGTTTATATTTGTTTTGTGCTATTTGTGAACTAAACAGGGCAGCACTCAAACTTATATTGTACCCATAGCCATAAAAAGCTCAGCCTCTTATCTGTTCTCTTTTTTTTTTTTTTTTTTTTTTTAATGCAGATTGTGAGCCCCATATAGGGATTACAATGTACATTTTTTTTCTTCCTATCAGTATGTCTTTGTAGAATGGGAGAAAATCCATGCAAACACGGGGAGAACATACAAACTCCTTGCAGATGTTGTTCCTGGCGAGGGATTCGAACCCAGGACCCATGTTCTGCAAGGCTGCAGTACTAACCACTGAGCCACCGTGTTGCCCCTAGCCTCTTATCTGTTCTCAACAGGCACTTACTGATTTTAAGACTTCTCTTTCTCTGCTCTGTGAAAGGTTCCATGATGTTTCAGCACAGGGTCACATGGTCATCCCGAGACAGTGCCAACTCTGCCTACTGGAAGCACAGAGTAATTACACTTCTGTCTTTAATTTCTTAAAAATTATAAGAGACCACTAGTATACTACTATGTGATTTTTCTTCCATTATAACTGTATGATAAAAACCTATCTTATCAACAGCATCAACTGCGATAGGAATTTGTGCCCCTTGTGGAAAGTCTGTGTGCAACAGACCGTGCATTTTCACCACATAAGGTGTCTTGGTGTTACTTTTGGAGAGACAAAAAAACATGTAATTCCCTGTCAGAAGAAAATGATGTGAACCAATGGAAGAAAATGAATTTTCTGATAGAAACTAATAACTTAACAGATAAAAATTAGCTGAATTATGCTAGTGATAACTTATAAACTATTATTTTTTTCCCCAAGACTTTCCATATTTTTACCATTGACATAAGCTTAAGCATTTACGTGACCTTTAGGGGGGTCAGCTTGTTTGTTTGTCTCCTTTTAACCCTAATGTTTCTTTATTGACCGATGTATAGACTTTCTACGGTCACTAATGGGCCTTATTCTGATTTTCTATGACAATTGCGGTGGAATAGTACAGGGCCTCCAGGACTGTCAGAAGTGTGTGCCGGTCACGTACTCAGAATCAGTCACCTGCTCCTTAAATCAGGGATCGGTAAACCACTGATTCCATTAATTTAACCCTTTATATGTTGTGGTCACAGCAACATTGGAATTGAACGTGTTTTGGAGGAAAAGTGTTCCTTTCTGTAGGCTTCGGCACCCCTGGAAACATGATATCAGTCTGATGCCCTTCCAAGGCAGACAGGGCTACACTCTGTATAATTCTATTAGGTAATACTACCTATTGTAGTACAATAGAGCTGTCATAAAATCTTTACCCGCTAATGAAAAGACTCAAAGCTGACTAGTGAGGGGCACTCCATCAAAAATAATTGTATGTAGATTTGTAGACAATTAAAAGTAACATTTTTTCCAAATATAAATAATTAAATGTTTATTATTTTCTAGAAGCATTTTATTGGTGATAGTTTGTTTTCTAGATTGGTTGCCATTGGGTCATTAATGCAAGAGCTTTCTATGGTCTGGCACTGGTCAGAAACCCAATCATGATTTTGTTATTGTGACAAGGACAGTATATGCAAGAGAGTATATTCTGGCCACAACACGAAAATCATAGCTGGATTTTAGAATATAGAAAGCTATTGTGATCGTGTTTGTATCCATTGGTATCCAGTCAAGACAAAAAACTGTTACAACTAAGGAGAGAAAATATTTAAAATTCAGCAAAATTTAAAATTAGTATAACTTTTAATTGTCTACAAATCTAAATATAGTTATGTTCATGGGAAAACTCCTTTAAGTGCCACCCTAGTGTGGTTACTCTTGAGGTCAAGGTTAAAAATTTTTTTAATCTAAGGCCCCACGTAGCATCCCACGTCAAAAAAGCACTCAGGGAAGAACCACAGCCACAACACATCATGTATTTTCCTGCAGCGCTTTTTAAAAAGAGCACAAGGTTTTACTCTGCGGATGTTTAATTATAGCTATAGGCAAACCACCAGCATTTCCGTAGGTATAATTGACATGCTGTGATTTCCAAAAATGCGACATGTCTGCTGCATTTTTTTTTACTGCACTGTGGAGAAGGGATTCACTAGAATCCCATGCCCTACACACTGACTGTAAAATGCTGCATTTTTATTCTGTGGGGCAAATTGCAGCTTTTACACCTTATAAGGTCCTGGCCTAAAAAATATGTTCAAGATACTTGATAATATATGACTTTATCTAAACAATACAATATATTCTTTTCAGTTCTTTACAACCTTATAAAATGTTTAGAAACTCTGTTGTGCATAATAATTTAAGAATGTGGATTTCAATTTTTTTAATTTGTGAAATTAAATGTTTGTCCAATTTGTCCAATAAAATGTTATTCTCTAACGGATGAAGATTTGAACATTATACTGAATATCATTTGCATCAACCATTTAGGAAAATCTGAGAAAAATATAACTTGTACTATCATTTGGAACCGAGTGTATCAATGCTCCCCAGTGAAGTCAAGCATTGTACATACAAGGTTGAGATGAACAACATCTAGAATGCTTGACCATTATTTATAACTAACTATTTTTAACTGATAATTATTAGAGATGAGCGAGTAGTATTCGATCGAATATCTCGCTCCCATAGGAATGCGTGTAAGCGGCCGAACACCAAGGGGTTAAGCGCAGTGAATATTCACTGTACTTAACCCCTTGGTGTTCGGCCGCTTACACGCATTCCTATGGAAGCGAGATATTCGATCGAATACTACTCACTCATCTCTAATAATGACCAGATAGCTAAATTAATGTAAGGTTAAAAAAATCACACACTGCAAAACAACACACACCAGTATAAAGCATAATCTCCAGCCAATGTAAAACTTGGCTGTGGTTCTAGATGCTAATGAGTAGTAACTACGTGCAATTCTGCAAGGTAAGATATTCATACTGCAGACATGTAATTATTCCTGGTAGTTCCCTCCTTCTCCCTTTTGTCAGCTAGACTTGGCAAACAATCACTTACTTATTTTATGTTATTAGTTAAACATGTGACAAATTTCATCTTAATATTTTCCTGAAGTAAGGAAAAAAAAAATCTGAAAAATAGCCCCGTAAGTTTACTTTGGAATAGAACTATTCTGCAAAATAAACTCAATCTTGAAATAGAGGCCAAGAGCCCATGACAAAAAGAAGTCCACAGCTCCTCATTTACAAGCATTTATTGAAGTATAAATTCAGGATATTAAAAATATGCAAGCGTTAAATGCTTTTTATAGAGTGGTAACATGCTTAGGAGTCTAGCGCCTACTCTCAATTATAAGCTGTATAATAAATAAATAAATTATATACACATGTAGCAAAGGTAATCCATATCTTATCACAAAAAAGTACCTTATCGCTACAAAAAGCAATGATATACCACTCTGCATCACTTTGACCAATTGCAGACGTTCGGGTTAACTCAGTGTACATATACAGCGTATACGAGTTTGTACAATGTCTCTTAATTAGAGATGAGCGAACAGTGTTCTATCGAACACATGTTCGATCGGATATCAGGGTGTTCGCCATGTTCGAATCGAATCGAACACCACGTGGTAAAGTGCGCCAAAATTCGATTCCCCTCCCACCTTCCCTGGCGCCTTTTTTGCACCAATAACAGCGCAGGGGAGGTGGGACAGGAACTACGACACTGGGGGCATTGAAAAAAATTGGAAAAAGTCATTGGCTGCCGAAATCAGGTGACCTCCATTTTAGACGAATAGTGGATTTCAAATCCGGGTCATATGAGAATGTGAACTTTGTGACTATGAGACAGGGATAGCTGTACAGGCAGGGATAGCTAGGGATAACCTTTATTTAGGGGGGAATGTTATTAAAAATAACTTTTTGGGGCTCTATCGGGTGTGTAATTGTGATTTTTGTGAGATAAACTTTTTCCCATAGGGATGCATTGGCCAGCGCTGATTGGCCGAATTCCGTACTCTGGCCAATCAGTGCTGGCCAATGCATTCTATTAGCTTGATGAAGCAGAGTGTGCACAAGGGTTCAAGCGCACCCTCGGCTCTGATGTAGCAGAGCCGAGGCTGCACAAGGGTTCAAGCGCACCCTCGGCTCTGATGTAGGAGAGCCGAGGGTGCACTTGAACCCTTGTGCACCCTCAGCTCTGCTACATCAGAGCCGAGGGTGCGCTTGAACCCTTGTGCACACTCTGCTTCATCAAGCTAATAGAATGCATTGGCCAGCGCTGATTGGCCAATGTATTCTATTAGCCTGATGAAGTAGAGCTGAATGTGTGTGCTAAGCACACACATTCAGCTCTACTTCATCGGGCTAATAGAATGCATTGGCCAGCGCTGATTGGCCAGAGTACGGAACTCGACCAATCAGCGCTGGCTCTGCTGGAGGAGGCGGAGTCTAAGATCGCTCCACACCAGTCTCCATTCAGGTCCGACCTTAGACTCCGCCTCCTCCGGCAGAGCCAGCGCTGATTGGCCGAAGGCTGGCCAATGCATTCCTATGCGAATGCAGAGACTTAGCAGTGCTGAGTCAGTTTTGCTCAACTACACATCTGATGCACACTCGGCACTGCTACATCAGATGTAGCAATCTGATGTAGCAGAGCCGAGGGTGCACTAGAACCCCTGTGCAAACTCAGTTCACGCTAATAGAATGCATTGGCCAGCGCTGATTGGCCAATGCATTCTATTAGCCCGATGAAGTAGAGCTGAATGTGTGTGCTAAGCACACACATTCAGCACTGCTTCATCACGCCAATACAATGCATTAGCCAGTGCTGATTGGCCAGAGTACGGAATTCGGCCAATCAGCGCTGGCTCTGCTGGAGGAGGCGGAGTCTAAGGTCGGACCTGAATGGAGACTGGTGTGGAGCGATCTTAGACTCCGCCTCCTCCAGCAGAGCCAGCGCTGATTGGTCGAGTTCCGTACTCTGGCCAATCAGCGCTGGCCAATGCATTCTATTAGCCCGATGAAGTAGAGCTGAATGTGTGTGCTTAGCACACACATTCAGCTCTACTTCATCAGGCTAATAGAATACATTGGCCAATCAGCGCTGGCCAATGCATTCTATTAGCTTGATGAAGCAGAGTGTGCACAAGGGTTCAAGCGCACCCTCGGCTCTGATGTAGCAGAGCCGAGGCTGCACAAGGGTTCAAGTGCACCCTCGGCTCTCCTACATCAGAGCCGAGGGTGCGCTTGAACCCTTGTGCAGCCTCGGCTCTGCTACATCAGAGCCGAGGGTGCGCTTGAACCCTTGTGCACACTCTGCTTCATCAAGCTAATAGAATGCATTGGCCAGCACTGATTGGCCAGAGTACGGAATTCGGCCAATCAGCGCTGGCCAATGCATTCTATTAGCCCGATGAAGTAGAGCTGAATGTGTGTGCTAAGCACACACATTCAGCACTGCTTCATCACGCCAATACAATGCATTAGCCAGTGCTGATTGGCCAGAGTACGGAATTCGGCCAATCAGCGCTGGCTCTGCTGGAGGAGGCGGAGTCTAAGATCGCTCCACACCAGTCTCCATTCAGGTCCGACCTTAGACTCCGCCTCCTCCAGCAGAGCCAGCGCTGATTGGCCGAATTCCGTACTCTGGCCAATCAGCACTGGCTAATGCATTGTATTGGCTTGATGAAGCAGTGCTGAATGTGTGTGCTTAGCACACACATTCAGCTCTACTTCATCGGGCTAATAGAATGCATTGGCCAATCAGCGCTGGCCAATGCATTCTATTAGCGTGAACTGAGTTTGCACAGGGGTTCTAGTGCACCCTCGGCTCTGCTACATCAGATTGCTACATCTGATGTAGCAGTGCCGAGTGTGCATCAGATGTGTAGTTGAGCAAAACTGACTCAGCACTGCTAAGTCTGCATTCGCATAGGAATGCATTGGCCAGCCTTCGGCCAATCAGCGCTGGCTCTGCCGGAGGAGGCGGAGTCTAAGGTCGGACCTGAATGGAGACTGGTGTGGAGCGATCTTAGACTCCGCCTCCTCCAGCAGAGCCAGCGCTGATTGGCCGAATTCCGTACTCTGGCCAATCAGCACTGGCTAATGCATTGTATTGGCTTGATGAAGCAGTGCTGAATGTGTGTGCTTAGCACACACATTCAGCTCTACTTCATCGGGCTAATAGAATGCATTGGCCAGCGCTGATTGGCCGAATTCCGTACTCTGGCCAATCAGCACTGGCTAATGCATTGTATTGGCTTGATGAAGCAGTGCTGAATGTGTGTGCTTAGCACACACATTCAGCTCTACTTCATCGGGCTAATAGAATGCATTGGCCAATCAGCGCTGGCCAATGCATTCTATTAGCGTGAACTGAGTTTGCACAGGGGTTCTAGTGCACCCTCGGCTCTGCTACATCAGATTGCTACATCTGATGTAGCAGTGCCGAGTGTGCATCAGATGTGTAGTTGAGCAAAACTGACTCAGCACTGCTAAGTCTGCATTCGCATAGGAATGCATTGGCCAGCCTTCGGCCAATCAGCGCTGGCTCTGCCGGAGGAGGCGGAGTCTAAGGTCGGACCTGAATGGAGACTGGTGTGGAGCTATCTTAGACTCCGCCTCCTCCAGCAGAGCCAGCGCTGATTGGTCGAGTTCCGTACTCTGGCCAATCAGCACTGGCTAATGCATTGTATTGGCTTGATGAAGCAGTGCTGAATGTGTGTGCTTAGCACACACATTCAGCTCTACTTCATCGGGCTAATAGAATGCATTGGCCAATCAGCGCTGGCCAATGCATTCTATTAGCGTGAACTGAGTTTGCACAGGGGTTCTAGTGCACCCTCGGCTCTGCTACATCAGATTGCTACATCTGATGTAGCAGTGCCGAGTGTGCATCAGATGTGTAGTTGAGCAAAACTGACTCAGCACTGCTAAGTCTGCATTCGCATAGGAATGCATTGGCCAGCCTTCGGCCAATCAGCGCTGGCTCTGCCGGAGGAGGCGGAGTCTAAGGTCGGACCTGAATGGAGACTGGTGTGGAGCGATCTTAGACTCCGCCTCCTCCAGCAGAGCCAGCGCTGATTGGCCGAATTCCGTACTCTGGCCAATCAGCACTGGCTAATGCATTGTATTGGCTTGATGAAGCAGTGCTGAATGTGTGTGCTTAGCACACACATTCAGCTCTACTTCATCGGGCTAATAGAATGCATTGGCCAGCGCTGATTGGCCGAATTCCGTACTCTGGCCAATCAGCACTGGCTAATGCATTGTATTGGCTTGATGAAGCAGTGCTGAATGTGTGTGCTTAGCACACACATTCAGCTCTACTTCATCGGGCTAATAGAATGCATTGGCCAATCAGCGCTGGCCAATGCATTCTATTAGCGTGAACTGAGTTTGCACAGGGGTTCTAGTGCACCCTCGGCTCTGCTACATCAGATTGCTACATCTGATGTAGCAGTGCCGAGTGTGCATCAGATGTGTAGTTGAGCAAAACTGACTCAGCACTGCTAAGTCTGCATTCGCATAGGAATGCATTGGCCAGCCTTCGGCCAATCAGCGCTGGCTCTGCCGGAGGAGGCGGAGTCTAAGGTCGGACCTGAATGGAGACTGGTGTGGAGCTATCTTAGACTCCGCCTCCTCCAGCAGAGCCAGCGCTGATTGGTCGAGTTCCGTACTCTGGCCAATCAGCACTGGCCAATGCATTTCTATGGGGAAAAGTTAGCTTGCGAAAATCGCAAACTGACAGGGATTTCCATGAAATAAAGTGACTTTTATGCCCCCAGACATGCTTCCCCTGCTGTCCCAGTGTCATTCCAGGGTGTTGGTATCATTTCCTGGGGTGTCATAGTGGACTTGGTGACCCTCCAGACACGAATTTGGGTTTCCCCCTTAACGAGTTTATGTTCCCCATAGACTATAATGGGGTTCGAAACCCATTCGAACACTCGAACATTGAGCGGCTGTTCGAATCGAATTTCGAACCTCGAACATTTTAGTGTTCGCTCATCTCTACTCTTAATATAGATTTAAATACTAATAAAAAATTGTGCACTATTGTTTCAAATTTTGCACAAATTAGGAGCAACGTGGTGGCTCAGTGGTTAGCACTGCAGCCTTGCAGCATTGGAGTTCGGATCCTGCCAAGGACAACATATGTAAGGAGTTTGTATGCTCTCCCCGTGTTTGTGTGTATTTCATCCCATACTCCAAAGACATACTAATAGGAAAAATGTAGCTTGTGGGCCCTATATGGGGATCACAATCTACTTTTAAAAAAAAAAAAAAAAAAAAAAATTTGCACAAATTAATAGTACAAGTGAAGATGAAAACTTAATAACAAAATATCTTATTAGAGAAAATGTCTCTTTTTTTCACCTATTCTTTCTTCCTCCTTCTGCTCCTGCATCTTTCATTTTCATTTCACTGGTAAAGTCTATCTTGAGAAACAGAAAAGCACAGACAGATTGGATTTTTAGCTTCACTGAGGGATCAAGTTGCTACCCACAGAAATCAAGCTTTCACAGAGATAAACTGGTGAGCAATGCAATTTACATCTTTGTAATAGGCCAGAATACTTATGGAATAGAATCATTTGTTTTGTCTAGATTCGCTCGTCTAAAATTTACAATATTGAAATATAGTACACATATTAGATTACTGAGCAGAGGATCATGGGTTCAAATTACCTGCTATAAAAGTTTTCATTTTTTTTTAAGTGTTTGGAACACTAAAAAAATTAAGTTACAAAATACTTTAATACTTTAATATTTTATATTTAAAGCAATAGGAAGTTTGTAGTAATTTGTTAAATTGTTAGTATGAAATTTAAATTTTTCTGACAATTTTACAGTTGGAGAAGAATTAACAGCTTAAATAACATGAAAAAAACAATAAAGCAATATAATATAAGATAACAATATAAACATTTTAAACTTTTCATTATCCATTACCCAGTCCTCCATTATAGATATGGGCAAAGTAGGATATTTAATAATATCAAAATGATAAGCTATCATTACTGAAACTGAATACTCCCCTGCTTGAGTACACAACAGTTGTAACTTGATAAGTGTGAAATATACTGTATATAATCTCCAGTACTTAGTGTCTTCTGTGAGCGGCATCAGTATGACGTCCAGATTGTAGTGTGATTCCAAATGTATCACAGTCTGCAACATTGTGGTAAACATTGAGAAATAAGAGTCCAAGGCATTTATATCATACGATTGCACATGCTGATTTCATGTAATTAAAAATTACTTCCAAAATAGGTTTTTAAAACATATAGGTTTTCTCTCTTCGAATTAAAATTATTGCAAATAATTCTCAAATAGTTCTCTTACTAAGAATCACTGAGCAATTGTTCATTTTTGGGTTTTTTGTTCTTTGTGCTTGTATTGTCTGATTATGTTTTATAGTTGTGCACATTTGCAACAGAATTCTTGAGTTGCTCCCTTTTCCCACTGCTTGGCAGCAAATCACATGAGCTTGTCTTCATTTGGTTTAGTTTTTTTATTGCTGCAAAAATGGACTATAAGGTACTTGGCATTGGGTAATAGTAAACGTACACACTTACTACTAGGTAGGAAGCAAAAGCAGTAGTAGAAGGTCACATGTCCACACACTATTTAGCTGATTTCTGTAGGTATAATTGACATGCCACAAATGCCACCTTGACAGTTTTGGAAATCACAGCATTTCCGCTGTGTGTATTCTTCTGCAAAAACATTGGTCTAAAAATACTGTGTTTTTTACCCTACATGGGGCCCTGGCCTAACTTAAATTTGGTTAAGGCTCCAATTTCTCAAAAAAATGAATTCATTGTCAAATCAAGGCATGCTAGCAAATTCACCTCCAGAGGAAACCTACGGGTGAAACGCGTCAAGGTGCACCTGTTTACACATGCTTTCTGTGTGGATTGAGGAGCTTTGCTTTGTATTCATAGCTACAGGTAATTTATTACTGTTACTTATATTCCCTTAGCTCCCCTTTTCATGTGCACTTTTACTAAAGGGTTCAAACAGGTTGCCCCAATCTGGACAGTAAAGGATCTTTGCTTTTACACTTTTATACATATTGCAAGCCGATGGATGGTCAGGTAATGGAGGGGGTGTACATCTCACCCAGACTACTAAGGTGGGTGAGATGAGAAAACTCCAGAAAGAGCATTTCTCAGCAGATAACTATTGTCTGCTGAGGGTTATTTCAAAGTACTAGTTACTGGGCTGGATTTTTACGAATGACAGGTAGGTTGGTAGTGGGACCTGTCATTCCACCCCCCTCCAGTCCACACTTCAGGGATGTTTCGACAGCGACTCAGCTGTAGAGAGTCTCCTCGTCAAGGGGGCTAAAGAAGTTGCTCCAGCAGCAACATTTTGGCAGAACTTGGCTGGAGAGCTGACAGAGAGGTCATATTTTTGGAGGTGTGTCCTGAGTGATTCTACTGGCTTTGGATTTCTGTTATTCTAGGTGAGGTCACCTATTCTATGTTTAGTTAGAGCCTAGCTGGGCAGGTATTTATTTTTGTATTGTTTCCATTTGTTGCTGCACTACCTTTTTTGAGTGAAAATAAAACTCTACTTTTGTTTTGGACTAAACAAACTGGGCTTGTGTGTCTATGTCACCCCCAGACCCTGACAATATATATATATGTGCTTATTTGATTAAAGACTCCAGAGCATTATGCTCTGCTATTGATGGCATATTAGTTATGGTCACATACAATTAATTTTAGCATCTCTTCTCCATTTTGTCTCGTGTTTGTTTTATATTTATGTCTTTTATATTTTTTGTTCCACTGATGAATTTTTTATATCATATTTATCTATGTATTTTCATTAATAAATTTACTGTATTTTTATACATGTTTATTTGGATTTTTTTTTTCTTTTTTTGGCCACATTATTGTTTCTTTCACTCTCGTAGTTGTTTTGGTTGTGGTCTTGTATATTTAGAGTTTTTTTTCAGTTGTCATGCTAGAAAAATAAACAGTGGATAGCCAGATACAGGATATACTTTACAACGATATCACAAAATAACATTGTCTTGAAATGACTCTTTATATCATCACTCAATAGCTGTTGACAAGCTAAATTTGATTGATATCTACGAGTATATACAGATGTGGCCATTACGATAAATGATATATTAATAGTCATATCTTGGCTGAAGTATTGAAATGCCTAAACCGGTCTGTCTGTTAAGAGTCTTCACAACTACTGCTGTGATCAAAGACTTATCAGCTGATTTAATAGAAAACTGCAAATGTCTTGGCGGTCTGATTTCACCTTCTTGTGCCATTTCACAGCCCGAGGCTGGGGTCCCATGTTGCAAAAACGCTGCGTTTTACATTACCTGCAAAGTAGATGGGATTCTGACTACGGTTGAGCCGATCTTGACTTTTCAGGATCGATTTCCGATCATTTTTCATTCAAACCCGATCTCGATCCCAATTCTGATCCCAATGCAAGTCAGTGGGATTTTTTTAGTAATCGGAGATCGGATTTTAAAAGCAATCCTATTCACTATACAGCATGGAATCTAAAAATTGTTAGAATCCATGCTGTGTAGTGAATCACTAAAGTATCCAGAGGATTTTTTTAAAATTCTCTGACTACTTAGTCCCCCCTGGTGTCCACTTACCTCCAGAGATGGCTGGTTCGGTGCCCGGTGCCTTCCTTCTTCTTTGCCTCGCTGCCACTCCACGCTGCTCTTCTCCCTTCGCTGCCCCCTTCCTGCCAAGTTAGGAGAATGTGGGTGGGTTAGGAGAGTGTGGGCGGGTACTGGGAGGGGAGATGTCACGTCTCCCCACCCTGTACCCGCCCACACTCTCCTAAGCCACAAGCCCCGCCTACCTAGTGCTTTAAACACTAACCTGGGAGGGGGGGCAGCGAGGCAAGAAGAAGGAGGGCACCGGAGCAGCCATCTCTAGAGGTAAGTAGCTACTAGAGATCTTTAGTTTAGCCTCCCATTCGAATGAATGGAGGCAGCCAGCGCGCAGGGGGTTAAGGCTGTGTGCCGGCTGCTTCCATTCATTCCTATGGAACTGCAGCGGAGCCTTCACACTGAGTATACAGCGTATACTCAGTGTGAAGGATAAGCAAAGAATTGTGGGAAAAGATCACCGATCTCGATCCCACATAAAAAGATCGCGTTCGGCATTCCAATCACGATTGTGAAATTTTCTCGATCGCTGATCGGAATCCGATCTTTTCCGAACATGATCGCTCAACCCTAATTCTGACTAATCCCAGCCACAGATTGCAGAAAGAATGCTATGATTTCAAAAATGGGAGTATTTTTTGCAAATCACAGCATGTCAATTATACCTACGGAAATGCTGGCGCTTTCTGTATAGCTATGAAAGAAGAAAAAAATTCATAAATGAAAACTTTTTTGCAGCAATTCACTTCATGGGGCTTTAGTCTTAAAGGAGTTTTCCCACCTCAAGAATCATATTCAGATTTGTAGCTTCAGCTAGCTGACGCGTTTTAGCCAAATGTAACATCTCTGCCTGTTCGGGTCACTGCGCCACCCTCTGCTCGCATGCTGTGGTGCAGGAGGCGTGTGCAGTTTAATTCCTTGCTTAAAGTTTTTGGCTGCACTGTGTGAAAACGGATCTAGTTCTGTAATTGAATTTCCACCACACCCATCTTCTGCTCTTGTTTGCCTCTGTTCATGAAGTGGTCAAGTTTAGCCTGGCCCTGTGATTGACAGCCTATCCACCTAATTACTCCAGGGTGGGTTCTTCCTCCCTATTTATTCTTGGTTCACATTCACATTGGTGCTTGCTATTGCCTTGTGTGTGCTGGCTTTTCTCTTGCTGTTATCACTTGTATTCTGATTCTTGACCTCTGGCTTTCCCTATTGACTACTCTTTTGGATTTCGATTTTGACACTTCATTGCTTGACTGTTACTAACCCCTGGCTAGCTGACCTCCCTTGTTGTTTGTCTTGTCTGTGTTTTGTGTATCACGTATGTAGGAAGGGTTTTGTCGCCCAGTTGTCACCTATTACCTAGGATAGGACCAGCAAGCAGGAAGGGACAGTCGGGGGTTTCAGAACAGTGCTCACTGTCTCTTGTGCCCCTTCCCCCAGGGTTCATCTACAGCACTGGGGAACTGCTTTCCTAGCAATTCCTAACACCAATACATTTACTTTAACTTTCTCTGTTACTCTTCTTAGTGTTTATAGCTGATACTTTGCTTACAGAACTGTTAGACAGATCACAATGATGACTCAGTCGCTGGTCTTGGGGACACATATTCTCATGCAGGAGCTCCAATGAGCAGAAAACCAGGAAGTGAAGGTAGTGGAAATATGAAGGCAGCCGAAATCCTGATATTAGAAAACCCCTTTAAGTTTAAGATAAATACACTTATTGACAATAAAGCATTTTACATTCAAATAGAAAGGTTGGCTTGCAAAACTTGACATGCAGACAAGCAAATAAGTAGAGTTGTGGTCTGATTAGACAATGGGTTTTCCTCCCCCACTGTCCTATAAAAGGACTTTTCGGAGGCTATGTTTGGGTAGTGTACCTCTTGGTGAGAGATTGCTAATCGCTGGACATGCCTCCACAATTCTTGAAAGACATTTTGCCCAGTTGGCAGAATTTGAAAGGAGGCTCATCATTGCATTGAGAAATGCAATATGGTCATTTTGATGAACTCTCAGCCATCTAGGCCGTTCTAAGCTAGTTGTTAGGAGGTGTTGGGAGCTGTGGTTACATGAGGACACATTCACAATGCGAACAGGATGTAGAAGGCCCAGACAGACCGGCATTGTAGAGGGTTAACAGTCATCCACAAGTGACATTTTTTTTGCTGTGTTTTTGTGAATGAGAAATGTGGACTGCTACACCGCGAAACCGAATTGTCATTAGAGAATTTGGGATTTGTTAACAGTCAAGTTGGAGTGTGGAGGCCTTGTGTTCAGTGTTTCAATAGTACATTTACTGTGATTCGGCATACTGTCCTAACTGCTGGTCTGATGAATCCTCATATATGACAGCTGGTCAAACCTAGCAATGGTACTAAGAGCTCAGCAATATTTGAAGGACATCCTGTGGACACATATGTTGTCTCTCATGTCTGAGATTCCATCTGGCTTTTTTAAGCAGGATAATTCTCACCAACACACAAGAAGGATTTCTGAGGAATGTCTCCACCACATTCCAACACTTCTTTGGCCTGCTTGGTCACCATATTTATTGCCAATCAAAAACTTATGGAATGAGATGGCATATTAACTTCAGTAACCTTAGAATGTGTAGGAACTACAGACCCAACTGCAAAATATCAGTACTGGCGTTTCCTTTTAATTGTACAGTTTTCTCCTCTCACTCTAGTATTGTAATCAAATCACTGTATATGACAGATAGTATCAATTCCTATTTAAATATCTTCACAGTAGAGAAGCTGATCACACCTCCCATAGGAATATTAAAAATTAACTTTCATTTCAACCTATTAAAATTTCCGGTTTATAACATTACAACATAAACCCAATATTGAGAAACTACCAGTTATTTCAATAAGGAGCTTGCTACCATGGCTTTTGATTTTCTGATAGTAGCTAGTATTTTGGGTCAGGCTTCCTATCTGGGACACAATGGGTCTACCGAGTAGTGGAGTTAACCCTTTGTGGATTTTGGGAAGGGTGTAGAAGGAGGGCATGACTGGATGTCGAGGCATTAGATAATCCCTCTCTTGCTTGCTAATCAGCCTTGTCTCATAGGCCTCATTTAAGATTGATTTAAACTCACCCATGAAACCAGAGACAGTTTCCTGATTGATAACCGTGTAGCAATCCTTATCATTCAAGAGGGACCAACACATATCTGTGTACTTGTCTCTATCTAAGGCCACAATGTTGCCTCCCTTGTCAGCTACTTTTAGTACTAATTTGTGCTCCTTTTCCAGAGACATTAGGGCCTGCATCTCTTCTCTCGTAAGGTTAGAAAAATGCCACTTTTTTTCTTTTCTTGTCCAGTTTTTTCAGTTCGCTCTCTACCAGTTTTACAAAGAGATCTATGTGAGTATAGTCACCAGGGGGGGGGATTTGTTCTACTAGGGGATTTTAGATCTGTAAAGGGTCCTTCATTAGGATCATTCTCAGATTCCAAAAGAAGATCTTCCAAAATTTTTAGACCTTCATAGTCTGAGCTTTCTAAACCCAATTCTTCACACTTTGTTTTTGCATTTAAGCATAGAATTTTCGCCACTTCAATTTTCGTGCGAATAAATGGACATCCTTTGTCCAACTGAATGCATCATATTTGACTGTTGGTACAAAAGAGAGGCCCTTTTTCAGTAAATCGGTTTCTATCTCTGAGAAGGTGTGTGATGAGAGATTGCAAATAGATTGTTCTTCAACCATCTCAGCCCCCTCACGTCCTCCATTTTCATATATTCCCCATAGATCTTTTCCCCATCTCTCCTTTAGTTGTATATGTTTCCCCCTTTCCTTACGACCATATTTGCAACCCCCACTCATGTCCATCTCTACTGTATTGTTACTGGTCGTCCCCTTAGCAAATATTTCGAAATGGAGGGGCTTTTCTCTAAAAAAGGCTCTCTAGCGTTTCCTCTCCCACGACCTCTCCTAGGGCGCGTCTCACTTCTAGTAGAATATCTGCCACCCTGCCTTTGATTTCTGGGCTGGTCCCTACTTATGTTGCTATTACTAGATGTATCTGAATCTGTAACTTCACTCTCAGAGGAAATAGAATATTCTCTCCCTATATTTTTACCCTGTTCCTGAACCACTTTATACGCTGTTTTCTCTTTAAATTCCTCCAAATCCCTTCTAAACTGGAAATGTTTTCTTTCTTTTATCTGAGACACAAATTTCTCAACATTTCTTTGCAACTGTTTGTCTTTATTTTCAAAACCTGGTGATTCCGAAAGGAGTTTGGCCTTTTCTCTTTCACTATTGAGTTCCGTCTCCAGGGATTTAAATAAAAAATTTTTACTACTGTACTGCTACTGTAAATTCCGATCTTTCATCATAAATAATGGGGAACTTTATCCCCTTCCATCCCCCCGTTATATTGAATGGCATAGTGGGTATATCCCTGGAGTCAGTGCTCTATAACCTCCTGGTCAATAGGGGTTAAATAAGGGAGAGTGTTGCTTCTGACTAGAAGGGGTTAAAGAATTGGTATTACGTTATGAAAGTGCTGGCTGAGATAGAGCACAAATAGCGAACACAGTATTGGCTATGCATGAATGAAAGGGTAGATCCCTGCTGCCCGAGATAATATATTACGGCAATGAAACTTTATTAGTGTGCAGTGAAAAGAAGGAACGCATGCGTAGTATAACTCGTTGTAGGATACATAGTATCCAATGAATATGACCGAGGAAAGTGGATGCAGAAAGTACTAAGATCACACGCATGCGCTGAATATCTTCCATACTGGGACATAGGTTTTTACTAACGTAAGCCTAATGAAAGTGCGCATGCGTGGGCAATGGCGAAGGAGTGTCTCGTTCCGCCAATTAGAAAGATGGGCGTGACAAAAAGAGACGGCTGTTCCACACATAATGCAATCTACGTCATAGACATCATAGCAAGTATTGGCCAGTGGGAAGAACGGGGGAGTGGCCTTACACGTTTAAGCGTGTAGTCCGGCTGGGCAACTCACCACTGAAAGTAAGAGCGGCGGTCCTGCTGGCAGTCAGCACATCAACCGCCCATATTATCTTTAAAACAAAGCAGTTATTACTGCTACTTTTTTGAGAAATTATAAGACCCCTGATGAGGAAAACGAAACGTGTAGGGTCTAATCTAGCTAAGACTAGCGGTACTTTTACCCTCATAGCATTGGTCTGAATGGAGACGTAGCCAGTGACCCCCTCCCCCCTTGGTTGGCGTGGCAAAAGGCCAGTAACCTCCAAGTGGTGGGGTATTGTACACTGAGCTCAAAAACAATTGATCTCCTGTTTACAGACCTCTATGAGGAGTCAAGACCGCAATATACCTTCAGGGAGGTAGCTACTATCAGAAAATCAAAAGCCATGGTAGTATTGTAATCACTTACATATGTCCTCATTGGATTCATGTATAGAAAGTTTCATTTCATCCCAACAACTTCTTGTTAATTTTTTGTCAATGAGTATATGACTTTATCAAATATCTAGCTGTCTATCGATTTACCATTAAGTCAGAGATTGTCTAGCCATAATTTTATGACAGAGCCAAATGTGTTAATAAATACTGTATATATGTGTGTGCGAACGAATAGGACAAACTTGTAGTTGAATTCTCTATTTGTTTTTGTTTGTTTTTTTTGCAACAGGTACAGTACCTGTTAAACTTGTTATTGTAGCAAATCCTGAAATTCTAGCAATATAGTATGTACCAAAATGGGGCTATGAATTTAGAGAATGCCAGGCAAGTTTAATGAGTAAACAAAATAATGGACATTCTAAAAGTAAAGGTGATTTATGGGGACACATCTTTCTTACACATCTAAAGAGAGTTAATCTCATGAGAAGTGTCAATGCAGATATATATTGTACTACAATTTATATGTTCTAACAGGCTTTTTTTGTGGGAGTTGTCCTTTAAAGAGGTTATTCCCAGAGTATATTAATGATAAGCAATCTTCAGGAGAGGCTACCAATAACAGATCGGAGGGGTTCCGACTCTTGAAAGCCCAAAATCAGATGATTGCAGTGGCTTCTGTGTTTCAGAATCAGCACAGCTCCATACCCTGTGAAGGGACCAGGATAAGCACTGCCAGCTCAGTCAAATTTACATCAATAACCTGTCCTGAAGATTGGTCATCATTAATATAATACCCCTGAAAAAAACCTCTTTAAAAAACTGAAGAAAACTAATAATTACAAAAATAGCCAGAATTGTTGCATAAGGGCGGCTGTTTTGTAAAATTATTTCAGAATAGTTCTAATATTTTATATCGTTCTGTGACACAAGTATACCATTTTCTTTTATTTCTCACCAATGACAAAAGAAAGAAGGTAGCAGTGGATAAAGAGCGTGGCTATTAACGATTATTTGAGGTACTGGTTTTGGTCTTATATCTAAATTTTCTATAACTTACTTTTAGATGTTTGTTTAAAAAAAACAAAAAACAACAACAACAACGATAGATTACTAGGCGTTATTCACTTTTAGAAAAGGAAACATAATCTTTAATTCAATTGTAAAAGCTGTACTTTAAACATTTCACCTGCTCAGGAGCAGAGACACAGCCATAGGCAACCTGTAATAGAACTCAATAGATTTTACCATATACTGCAATACATTAGAATTGCAGTATATTGTATGGATGATCAGGCCCCCTGAAAAAAAAACACACAAACAAATTGCACCTAAATAAAAGAAGATGTGATTGTTCTGAGAGAGGAAATTCTATCAGTGGTGGCCGAGCAATTTAAGCTAAGAATGATGGGGGAGGAAAAGGAAGGCATTACAGTGGTAGTTAGATTAGAGAGGAGACAGGTTGTAGTGGTCAGTTAACCAATGGGTTTTGATGAGGGGAACTGAACAACTGAGAAGAAGATCCATAAAATCCAAAAGTGTAGACCATTGTTTCCCAAACTGTGTCTCACGAACCCTGGAGCGTCGTATCAACACTTCTGTGGGGCTGAGGGTTGGAAAGTTTTTTTTCTGGTCTGCAAAATGCCAAAAATTAGCAGGATTTAGCAGACCTGCAAAAGGACCATTGATGATGTCATAGTTATGTGAGTTTGTGAGGGAAGAAAGGTGGATGTAGCAGAACTATAATTGAGGTTGAACATGGAGGTAGCAGAGTTGTGTGTGTGACAGGTGGATGTGAAGGATGAAGAAGCAGAACAGCGGCAGTATGAAGCTGAAAAGCATAATAGGTGCCAAAATAAATACCTTAAATAAACAAGTATAAACATCTTAAATTACACCCCTCCCCCACAGTTTACAGCTAAGGTTAAAAGGGCAATAAAGTATTTACAAATAGGCCATTAAAAATATAAAAATGAAGGGTCAGCTGTAGCCTTTGAGAATTGCAATACAACGTACTTGATAAAATGCATAATGAAAGGCAAGTGGCTAAGGAAAGCAAAACTAGCCACAAAAATTCTTTAAATATATAAATGCAAAAATAACAAGGTGAGAGCGGGCAGATCACCTAACTAATGGTAAAGAGAAGCTGGTCTGAGAAATAGCAGAGCTGCTAAATGTGTTTGTTTATCTCTGTACCTACAGAAGAACAGGCAGTAGGTGATGTAGGTGTCACCTATGCTAGTAATACATCATCTAATATACAAAACTGGATAGATGATTAACAGAAATGGTCCAGGTCAAGCTAAACAAATTACATGTGAGCAAGACTCCAGGTCCGGATGAATTACACCCATAAATACTCAAAAAACTCACTCCAGTCATTGCTGTACCCCTATTCTTAATTTTTAAGTATTATTTAGTGACTGGTATAATGTGAAGGGACTAGCGTAAACCAAGTGTGATGCCGATTTTTGTTGTCAGACTAACCTGATTTGTTTTAATGAAGAGGTCAGTGGAAGTCTGGAGAGAGGAGAGGCTGTGGATATGCTGTTGGATGTGTTCCCGGACTTTGCAAAAGTATTTGACATTGACCTTCATAGATATTTAATGAGAAATATCAGATCCATTGTTTCAGAAAATATAGTTTGTAATTGGATTACAAACTGGTTAAAGGATTGTATCCAGAGAGTTGTGGTCAATGACTGCGAGTCTGCGACTCAGACTGGTCTTCTGCTATAAGTGGTGTACCCCAGGGTTCTGTGCTGGGTCTGCTGTTATGTAACTTATTTAGTAATGAGTTATTACATCTGCAAATGACAACCAGCTATGCAGTATGGTGTAGTATATGAAGGATGTTTGTAGACAAGCTGACTTGCACAGACTGAGTGTTTGGGCATCCACTTGGCAAATGAGGTTCAATGTGGATAAATGTAACCTTATGCATCTGGGTAAAAATGGACAGGATGCAACATATGTCCTAGGGGAGTAAAGCTGGAAGAGTCATTCATAGAGAATTTATTTATTCTGCTTCCTTGTATAGCAGCAACATATTCTGCAGCGTTTTACAGAAATTATTTGTCACTGTCCCACATAGGGCTCACAATCTAAATTCTCTAGTAGTAAGTCATACACAGGAAGAACATGCAAACTCCTTGCAAATGTTGCCTTGGTCAAGTTCAAACCTAGGACTCCAGCATACTAATATTTAACAATCCAATAGAAATATTAATTTCATAAAATGTTATCAGATTTTTTTCTTATGTGCTAAAGAGACTTTGTTCTAGAATTTACTAGGGGACTAAAGATTTATTAGGGGACTTCCTTTACAAGTGTTACATTGCTAGAGATAAACAATGCAATCTAGATAAAGTTCCTTAAAATAATACTTTCATTATACCTATTCCCCAGGGTCATAACTATGAAAGACTGGGCCCCATAGCAAACTTTTGACTTTGGGCCCTCCCCACAGCATAGAGCTCCTTTTTCTGGCCTTCACGTAGTATGATGCGACATTTACACACATTATAATGTCCCAAAGTGGCCTCCAGACAATATAATAACCCATAGCAACCCCTCCACACAGTATAATGTCCCATAGTGGCCCCTCGACACACTATAATGTCCCATAGCAGCCCTTCACACAGTATAATGTCATTTGGCAGACTCTCCACACACTATAATATTCCATAGCGGCCCTTAGTATTTTATGTCTGATTGTGGTTCCTGTGTTCATTGCAAATATTTAAAACATTTTTGCTGTGCACCAACAAACTATTGTTATACCTGATATCTTTTCAGATGCCAGAGTATAATGACAAACATAAAAACTAGTGGTACTCACCTCGTCTGCGCTTCAGCACGACTCCCTTTGATTTTTCGGCTCACTTTAATGATGTCACAGACATGGGATATGCCTGCCTGACTTACGTGACGTTTGTGATGTCCTTACAGAGGCCAAAGACAGTATGGAGTTGCACCAGAGTGGTGAGTAACACTCTTTTTTGTGTTTGTCACCACCCCTGGGACTCCAATCATTATACTCTGGGGTCTGAAGTGACCCTAGGGTATAATAATAGCAGAATTTGTTGGAGTTTGTCATGGGCCTGCAGCCTTACTTACTGATCCCTGCTCCTGCTCCCGGCCACCTTCGCTTTCCCTTTTTCGCTCCAGGAGGTTCCAGCAAGGTGATATAGGATGCACAAGGCACTCTGGAGGACAGAAGGGGAAGCAGAGATGGCTTGAGCAGGAACAGGGATCAATAACTAAATAGGGCCTTTTACCTGTTGGGATTACTCCAGCAGGTAATGTCCGATTAAAAAAAAATAGCAGCAGGGGCCCTGTGGTAGTCGCTAATATTAACACTGAAATTGCAACATTAGGGAGCACAAGCTGTAAAGCCATGAGAGTATGCAAATCAAGAAAAAAGCATGTATTCCTAAAATCTGTGAATCATCACATTTTTAAGTACCTAGAAACTTTTCAAGCCAGATAAAACCTCAAAAATTGGATCAAGTGGTGAGGGGTGATGCAATCACCTATTTGTTGATTTGTCAGTTATGGACACTTAATAGTACTGTATATGGTACAAATTAAACAGAAGAAAACACAAAACAAAAAAACAAAAAAAGATACCATATAGGCATCTTATCTGGTGGCTACATTTGTACTGTACATTTGCTGTTTTTAACTACTAGTACCACATTAATATCTTTGTCTACTACCTAGGAACCATGAAACTGCTAGTAATTTCATATACACCTAAAACCAAACTCCACAAAGTACATGAAAAGATCACTTGAGAAAGAAATAAACATATAACTTTCACTTTAGATCTATTAAAACGCGTCCATTTCATCTAATGTCACAGATCAAAACAATGCAAAACAAACAGACTGTAAGCTTTTATGTTGCTCCGAGACGTAAGATAAGGACGGAGGGCAATAACTTTACCACTGATCTATGTGCATATTATCAATAACTTCATATTATAGAGCAGAATATTAAAAACTAATGCAAGTAAAAAATAAGTTAGCCAAGGAAACAAAAAATAATATTTTTTAACAATGGCGACAACACAGGCCAATGTTAAGAGACCTAACTCCTGATTCTCAATGCTGCAGAAGTCACTAATAGAGCATGGATGGGGCGAACATACCTAAGATTGGGTGAATTGTGATGTCTCATTAAAATACATCCTCTTGATTCTATGTATGCCTCTGACTTTAAGCATGTGTTTCTGATCGTGGTTAATCTGGTTTAATATTGGTTACTTCACAAATGGCCAAGGGCATTATGGTCTATTTCTTACCGGTTACTTTACGAGTATGTTATTTGAATGTATTAACACAATGTAATTGTTAAATTAAAGTGACAGTGGATATGAATAAGGCTGGCCTGAAGTTATATGTCACTTTGGTGCACCCCTTCTAATAACTGGTAATATGGTGGTACTTGTGATACAAAGCCAGACATTTATGTAGGTGGAAGGGTGAAAGGTTTTAAAATAATGCCATAATAATAATAGTTGATAAATAAGCCTTAGACACTGTGTGCAAGTACTATGGCAAACACTACTTTTATATTGCTGATGATATATAAATACTGGATAAAAAAAAGTGATAATGCTTGAAGAGGACCTCCATGAACTCCAATTTTTGTATCGTTCAGTAGGTGTCACTCCACTGATTACTCAAATGCAATCGGACGACACTCAGAGTGACACCTAAGGGCATTTTGTTATGTATTCACATCTATGGGGGTTTCTGATTCATTTGTTCCCACCAAATCATCTATGTCATTGGGATTCATGGAGAAGAGGAAAAGTTCTTTTTCAAGCTTTGAACAATGCTCAATGAATAAAAGCTTTTTGGGTAGTTTGGGACCAAGATTTGTTTTGGGTTGAACAAGTTTGGTGCAAACCATAGTTAAAATTGGCTTAACACATAGTGTACCATACAGTACATAATAGTGCCAGAGCTTCAAGGAACTTATCTATCCAATTTCTACGTCTCTAAGGCAAACACAGCCAAAGCTATGTCAAAGTGAAAGTGAATGTCTAGGGAAAAATGAATGGGAAGCAGTGGATACAAACTCGGACTATAACCATACACCGAGCTGACAGTCGCTTTTACGCTTTTTATCATTTAAAACGATTTACCTTTAAACCAGATTACCCTTTATTAGGGAAAGGTGCTGACGCTGGGTTCACACCAGCGTTCGGTCTCTGTTCTGTCAGACCGAGTCCGGCCATGAGTGCCGGTGAGCATTTTGTGCTCTCCACGGCGAAACCGTTCTTTTTTTAAACTGGACACAAAGTCCTGCATGTCCGACTGTGTCGGGTTAAAAAAAAATGGTTTTACCATGGAGAGCACAAAACACTCACGGGCGCTCACGGCCAGACACTTTTCAAACCCATTCAAATGAATGGGTTTGAAAAATGCCTGCAGGTTTCCGTCTTCTGCCCAGGAGGCCGGGACGAAGATGGGAACCTGGCCTTACCTGTGTGTTATTTTTAATTGCAAAAAACAATGGATTTATAAATACAATTACCCCCTTTTGATGACTTGGTAGGTGCTACAGGCTTGTTTATTTGGAAATACAAAATTTGTGGTTCTGTGTCTAGTTGAAAAGTGATGACGATTTGGCTTTAAAAAAAAAAAAAAAAAAAAAAAAAGCCATCAAAAATAATCCTTTATGGGAATTATGGGAGCAGATGTGAAACCAAAATGGTTTTGGCTGTTTTGATGTCAATACTGTGGTATAAAGGAAGGTGATGGAATAGGTCCCAGGACATATTTCATTGAGTGGTGGCAGTGGTGGTAGCTGTTTAGGAGTAGCAGGTAGTATCGGCAGTACAGTAAATGGAAACATGGAGACAGTTACACCTTTATTTGAAGGCATCAGAACAAGGTGTTTCAAAATTCTCATTTTTTGCCGTGGTAGTGGTGGACAGTTTTGTTCTTCTAGGTGTTACAATGCCAGTTGCTACACTGAATACCTTCTCAGTCTTCACACTTGAGACTGTACAAGATAAAATTCACATGACAAACTGGGCGGTGGATTTATGGTTGAATAAGGTGAACTGGGAGCAGGTCAGTGGCCACCTGGTTACGTGTGCAAGGGGCACTTGCAGTGGTCTCCCTAAATGCTGCCAAAGCTGAGTATACAGCCTATCCTGATATTATTCCAATTGTTTTTCCCTGTGGGAGCCAATGAAGAATTTTGGCTTTATAGAAAGGGTCTAAGCACACTGAGTCAATTCCTTCTCCTCTTACAGTTTAGAAGTCCTAGTTCCTCCACCATAATGACCATGGCCCAGCTTTTTATCCTCCTCAACAGAGGGCAATGACATAGACAAAGAGATGGAAGATTTTTTACCTTTTCTGTATATTTTTGCATGAGTGTCAGAGTTTCCTGTAAAATAGAAAATAAAGAGATCACATAGCTCATACAGCTGACCCTGCTGACAAATTTGCTGGCCTCTTCAAAGGGCTTAAGAAGCCAACACACTTCTCTCATGAGTATCCAATGACGGATCTCAAAATAACACATTGTCCCTGTGGTCTGACGCATTAAGTAGTCATTTATCACCTTCTGCAACATGTTTAAGATGGAGTTCAATTGACATGGAACATCACAGATAAGGTGGAGCAACGACAAATTGTTTTTTGCTGCAGAGTGAGCAGCTGAAATGCACAGAGACTGCTAAGGCCATGAGGATCACCTCTTTTAAGCCATTATAAATATTAATAAAGTGGTGCACCACTAGATTCAGCACATGATCCATACAAGTACAATATTATATTCAACCTAACTATAGCACAGCAACAATATTAATGTCATTGTTGCTGGCAATGCTGCAAGATACTTGCTGCTGGATATAACGTATCAGTTCCTCATGTAAGAAAGCATGTCAGGGAGGAGGCGGAGTAGAAGCAAAGCTTTGCCCTTGTTAAGAAGGGCAATGAAACAGTTCAGAGATGAGGATCCAGAGGAAGCAGATGGGTCCACCATGGTGTTGGAACTGGGTCTGCACAAACGGAGTGGAACTAGCACCTGGCCATGTTAGGTTTTTGGACTGTGGTTTTTGGATGTTGAGACTGCACATTGGCTAGTAGTGTTATTATCGCCACCAACAAAAAATCATTATTGGAAATATCATTGTCTACACCACGTTTTTGTGAGTCATAATGGCCATGAGATTCCTGAACACTCTTAAAATTTCCACTTCTCTTTCCCCCTAGTTTTCCTATCAGAATGACTACTAGTAGTAGCACCACACCCCCTGCCACTACTTACCTCCACCGCCAACAGTCATGTCTTCCTCTCCTACATGCAAACAATGCCGACTGTTCTTATCCAGCTCGTCAAAAATGAGAAGCAAGGCTGCTCTGACTAGGAAAAATATCTTTCTCAACTATTTCCACATCGCTGCAAAGAAAGTCCACAAGGGCCCTGCTGTAAATTACCTGTTACTTTAGAGGAGGAGGAGGAACATACAGAAGTCTGGCTCAAGATCACTCTTTGATACAATATAATCCTCAGACTGAGATAAGTGAGCTAAGTAATCAAAAATTTCATCTTCAGACCTAGAAAATGACAAAAATCCACATTCTTATTATTACTACTTGCATTAGTATTTCCTCCACACTGTGCTTTAACCTGTCCCCTGTCCTGTTTTTTTCCAGTAATTTTACTGCACGTTGCTTAATTATAATGGTTATTGGCAACACTTTTGTAAAAAAAACTATTTTAAGAAAATAGCAAACCACTAATAGTACTATAAGGATGACCTGGTCAGTAAGATTTATACTAAAACTGCAACAGTGAGGGTAAGTTCACACGATGTAAAATCACGGCCACAAAATAACGCCGCGTATATGATCCAGGCTCCCATTGAAATCAATGGGAGCTTTTACGGCGCGCAAACTCTCACACGCCGTGTACGTGCCACATCACACGGCACGTTACTCCGTGTGAATGGACCCTTAGCTTGATTTTTGTAATTACAATGCAAGACTGTTCATTAGGTGAGAAAAAAAAAAAAACTCTTAAGAAATAGAGATTTGTTTCTTGGTTGAGAATAAAAAACCCTTAAGAAACTGAAAATTTTCCCAATAACACAGGCAGAATCACTTCTTTGCTATTTAAACAGCAGTTTGTATGTATTTGATGAAAAAAAAAAATCAACTTGACCAAAATAATTTTTCACTAACACAACTGACTTTGTAAGTTGAAACAATGTAAAAAATATATGTTTAACACTCTGTAGATAAGGTTCAGGGACTAAGAGAACTCCTGCCATTAAGGCCTCCTTTGCAGGCGTATGGAGACTTGCAAGCCATTTATGCTCCACTGGGGATTCTGGGGAATATGCAAATTTGTTTTCCAGGATGTAATTTGGAAAACAATGCCTCTTTTTGCTGCCTCTAGGACAACTGGTTTGGCTGGGTGAGAGACTATAGACAAGGTTCAGGGGCTAAGAGAACTTCTTAAGGAGAGTGCAATTAAGGCCACCTTTGCAGGCATATGGAGACTTACAAGCCATTTATGCCCCACTGGGGGATTCTGGGGAATATATAATATTAGGCTGTCTGAAAAAGCCATGTCTGGTGTTCAAGGGGACTGTCCTAGAGACAGCAAATAAAAGCATTGTTTTCCTAATTACATCCTGGAAAACAGATTTGCATATTACTCTGTAGACAGTTACAGATCATTTGCTCTATTGCAAAACAGACTTAGAAAAATTTAGATTACACTGGACAACATATTTTTACAAAAGTTTTGCTTCCTTGGATATTTCAGGTTCTTATGATAAACCCATTCAAAGCTAAGTAGAAATATAATTTTGGATAGTCTGTATCCTGTAGAAATATCTTGTAGAAACATGAGATTAAGTGCTATTAATTATGAAGCAGGTAAATGTTACCAACAGAATTAGTTCAAATTAACAAAAAGTCTTTTGCTGCTGATGTACTTGTGTACTCAATGTTTGGTACATCCCGTATTAGTGTACAGCAATATTCAGCTAGCATTGATGGATTCCAGTAGCCTTGATAACGCTTTTCCTTCATGACAATATCCTGGTGAAACCGTTTGCCATGTCATTGACTACACCAAGATATGCAGGGAAAAAATCCAAATGAGAATGCAGAAAATCAATTTTCAATGACATATTACATTCATTACTTAATAGCTTTGTAAGCTTCAAGAAGGTTGTCACCCAATTCAATGTATTTTGGTGCTTGATAGTTGCCAAGGAAATTATCTGAAACATCCTTGAAATATTCATCGGTTATTCCTGGCAAGATTTGTCTCAAATAACGAAAAATGTAATGGTTTTGGAAATCACAGCATGTACGTTGCACGTATTTTCCACAGTGTGTGGATGATATTCGCTAGATAAACACCATGTTTTTTTCTGAGATTTCTGAGTGTGTTATTGATCTGTCTGAGGCACCAATGAGACAATGGAACGGATTCCCAGTCATGTTTTTCATGGCCAATTTGCATCCCATTTGGGAACAGTTTTTTTCTTTAGTTTTTTTGTGGACCAATTCATGGACCCATTCACATCACATTCTCCGCTATTTACACTCTCTGACCATAAGCAATAACTGTTTCTGTGGTTCCTTTTCCACTCTCACTCCTGCTCAATGCTTCCCCTCCCCCCTCACTTTCTAGTGCCATTATAGCTGTCAGGCCTGCCATTGTAATATAACTATCTAATTATACAAGGAATGGTCCAACAGACTACAATACAGTAATATTGTACAGCAATATTGTAACAGTGTATGGTACAATTGTTTTATTGATCATAGATTCAAGCCCCCTGGGTGGAGATGAGCGAGTATATTCGATCAAATACTTCCCCTGCATAGTTTTTGGTTTTAAAAAAAGCGCCAGGGAAGGTGGGACGGGAATCGAATATTTACCGTGTGGTATTTGATCGAGTACGCCAATATCTATGCAAAGGGAGGTGTTCGATCGAGCACTACTATTCGATCGAATACTACTATTCGATAGAACACTATTTGCTCATCTCTACCGCTGGGGAGGGGGCTAAAAAAGTTTTAAAAAATATTTTAAAAAATTAAAAATCTAACTTATAAAAATATAAAAATGTTTATTCCATACCAAGAAACTAAATGCGATCACATGCACGTATATACACATATCCACTTTTTAACGGAATGTAAAACACATCCATTATTCCAGCACCATAGTGCTCCAGGACATGCTAGCAGTTGTAGAGTGACCAGGATTGGGGAGCAACTCACTGCTTTCTACCGCCCTGTAGTTTATTTTGCACTTTCAGGCTTGTTCACAGCCTGAAACGTGTCGTGCCGTACAGTTTTTTACCAACCGCAACAAAAAGGTTCTTCAATCAAATTTCTTGGCCTGTGTTTCACCTTTATGACCAGAAAACGTGGATCTTCTGCTAGGGACCTCCAGTCCTTGCTGTTGTCCATTGTACTTCCCTGTTCTCCAGTGTATACAGATTGAACCACTGCTGCTCTCACAATCTCACCAGGACAGTGTACTATCTACATGTGATCCAGGATGTTGTGATCCACTCCCTACCCCACAAGGTGAGAGGCCATCTGGTTATTTCATCACACTTATGATATCATTTCACTCTAAGGGTGCATTCACACTACGTAACGCCAGCATGTATCACAGCCATACACGCCGGCGTTACAGCAGGGCTGCCGAACACTTCCCATTCATTTCTATGGGAGCCGGCATGCGAGCGCTCCCAATAGAAATGAATGGGCTGCTTCTTTCACTGCGAGCAGTCCCATTGAAGTGAATGGGAAGTGCCGGCGTATACGGCAAGCTCTGCTCATGCCGAGCCGTACACGCCGGCACTTCCCATTCACTTCAATGGGACTGCTCGCAGTGAAAGAAGCAGCCCATTCATTTCTATGGGGAGCGCTCATATGCCGGCTCCCATAGAAATGAATGGAGCTGCTTTATACGCTGCTTATTCTGAACGTGTTTTACGTTCAGAATAAGCTTCAGTATACGTAGTGTGAATGCCCCCTAATATAGTATACTACTACACTTAATGCGCTTGCTGTCTCTCTTCTTCTCCTATTACATATAACCCACGTTTTTTACCAGGCTTAGTTCACACTTTTAGTAAACCTTACTCATGAGAGCCTATATGGTATCTCCATATCACAAACACTGGCAACTAAACCTATGTGAAGCATTGGTCTTAGCCCACCTATGTTCGATGAAAGCACATTGGGAATATATACAACTGCAGCACTTCTGCCACTCATATACAGTCCTATGAAAAAGTTTGGGCACCTCTATTAATCTTAATCATTTTTAGTTCTAAATATTTTGGTGTTTGCAGCAGCCATTTCAGCTTGATATATCTAATAACTGATGGACACATTAATATTTCAGGATTGAAATGAGGTTTATTGTACTAACAGAAAATGTGCAATATGCATTAAAAAAAAAATTTGACCGGTGCAAAAGTATGGGCACCTCAACAGAAAAGTGACATAAATATTTAGTAGATCCTCCTTTTGCAGAGATAACAGCCTCTAGTCGCTTCCTGTAGCTTTTAATCAGTTCCTGGATCCTGGATGAAGGTATTTTGGACCATTCCTCTTTACAAAACAATTCAAGTTCAGTTAAGTTTGATGGTCGTCGAGCATGGACAGTCCGCTCTCAAATGATCTGAAAACAAAGATTGTTCAACACAGTTGTTCAGGGGAAGGATACAAAAAGTTGTCTCAGAGATTTAACCTGTCAGTTTCCACTGTGAGGAACATAGTAAGGAAATGGAAGATCACAGGGACAGTTCTTGTTAAGCCCAGAAGTGGCAGGCCAAGAAAAATATCAGAAAGGCAGAGAAAAAGAATGATGAGAACAGTCAAGGACAATCCACAGACCACCTCCAAAGAGCTGCAGCATCATCTTGCTGCAGATGGTGTCACTGGGCATCGGTCAACAATACAGCGCACTTTGCACAAGGAGAAGCTGTATGGGAGAGTGATGACAAAGAAGCTGTTTGTGCAATCACGCCACAAACAGAGTCGCCTGAGGTATGCAAAAGCACATTTGGACAAGCCAGCTTCATTTTGGAAGAAGGTCCTGTGGACTGATGAAACAAAGATTGAGTTGTTTGGTCATACAAGAAGGCGTTATGCATGGCGTCCAAAAAAACAGCATTCCAAGAAAAACACTTGCTACCCACTGTAAAATTTGGTGGAGGTTCCATCATGCTTTGGGGCTGTGTGGCCAATGCCGGCACCGGGAATCTTGTTAAAGTTGAGGGTCGCATGGATTCCACTCAGTATCAGCAGATTCTTTAGAATAATGTTCAAGAATCAGTGACAAAGTTGAAGTTACTCCGGGGATGGATATTTCAGCAAGACAATGATCCAAAACACCGCTCCAAATCGACGCAGGCATTCATGTAGAGGAACAATTACAATGTTCTGGAATGGCCATCCCAGTCCCCAGACCTGAATATCATTGAACATCTGTCGGATGATTTGAAGCGGACTGTCCATGCTCGGTGACTATCAAACTTAACTGAACTTAAATTGTTTTGTAAAAAGGAATGGTCCAAAATCCCTTCATCCAGGATCCAGGAACTGATTAAAAGCTACAGGAAGCGACTAGAGGCTGTTATCTTTGCAATAGGTGGATCTACTAAATATTAATGTCACTTTTCTGTTGAGGTGCCCATACTTTTGCACCGGTCAAATTTTGGTTTAATGCATATTGCACATTTTCTGTTAGTACAATAAACCTCATTTCAGTCCTGAAATATTACTGTGTCCATCAGTTATTAGATATATCAAGCTGAAATGGCTGTTGCAAACACCAAAATATTTAGAACTAAAAATGATTACGATTAATAGGGGTGCCCAAACTTTTTCATAGGACTGTAAAACCAAACTGAACCTCACTAGACAACTAGTTCATTTGAAATCCTCTGCACCTCATCTTCCCCCCTTTGCAAAACCGATTCCATCTGTTTCTAATCTCTAACTGGGAAACTGTGCAGAAAAACTCCCCTCTGTTGTTGCTGGGTGGGAGAGATCTGGGGTGGTCCTTTTCCCTTGAGTGCTGGTAAAGGACTTATACTCTATGTAATAACCTATCTAATTCATGCAGAGCACAAAAACAAATTATAAAATCCTTTCTCGCTGGTACAGAGTCCCATTCAAATTACGTTTATTGTTTCCAGAAACATCTGATCTCTATTGTAGATGTGGCTCTTATAAGGGCACTATGATGCACCTTTGGTGGCAATGCCAACTTATCCACAAGTTTTGGAATAGAACAGCTCATCCACATGGTGACAGGGATATTGCTTGAAAACACCCCCTCAACTTTCCTAATCTAAATTCTGCCTATCTCGGTGAGACATTACTCTTGTACTTTAATCAGCTTAATGTGGTTTGCTGCCCGATCCGTAATCTCTAGTTTATGGAAATCCACCAGAGCACCCTCCACTACAGGATGGCTGAAATAACTGTTCCAATTGAAGAGAATGGATGAAGGCATGCAAGAACGTTCCCCCCTTCCTTCCCCCATTATTGGCAAAAACACTTCTCTGACTTTTGACATTCTAACTGCCCAACACTATATCCATTTTCTATTCCAATCCTATTGCCCTTTTTCAGTTTCTAATGGACTCTCACTCTTTCACTTAACTATACCCATATAAATATGATGCTTTCCGCCCTGAATCTCGACTTCCCTCGCTACACCATCTATATGGTCTTGTGAGAGACTCTGCCAATGGACCCTACTTTTTTTAACATCTCTCTTACCCCTATAATTGTCCTTGCTTATATCCCCTTTATTTATGCATCGCAAACATGGTGTTTACTTCTTCACTCTTAACTGTATCAGGTATCCAGATTGAATTATGTGTTATCCTATGTATAACGTTTGATCTGATTTTGCATATATCTCTCCCTAGGCTATGGTGGAAAGTAGTTAAATATAGCCTGGTTCACAATTTCTATTGCAACCATTACTCAAGAATTATCAAAGATGTTTGGCTAACGGCAGGCACATGGGGCTTTTTCGTTAAGATACTCAGTAGTCAGGCTTGGTTTGGCCTACCTGTCAATAGTTGAACAGATGGACCAAAACACACCTTGACTTGGCACAACACACTCAATTCACTTCATACAGATACTCATTGTACAGAATTTCAACCATACTACATAGTCAGTATAATGTACTTGGTATATAATGTCAACACAATGATTGGATTGACGTCTAGTTCCAGAATCAGGCCAATCAGTATACTTCCTGGGCCCTATCTTCTCAATTGCAGTGAGAGGATGTCAGTCAACAATTGTCAACCAGCAGGCTACTGACAATGCTCAGAGCAGAAACAATGAGAGATAAGAGCAGTGGGCTACTACTGAACAATACATTTTGGAATTAGTGAACGCGTGTCAAGTAATATTTTCATCTAGCCGCCCAGTTCACTGGTTCTAGGCATCCCAGTCTGGCACTGGCAGTAGTATGCGAGCAAGGAACTAGGACACATACTATAGGCTTACAGAAGACCTAAAACTTTCATCAACATCATCTCCACAAACATTGTCTTCTGTTCCAACTGGCACCACCTTGGGTGATCCCTTGCACAGGCCAACATCTACACAACACAGTCTCCTGCTGTCTTTTAGGATCATAAAAGGGTGCCTTCCTTTGTGTTAATGAACAGGTTTGAAAAGCATTTTCTTGGATGGAAGATTTCAATTTGTGTAGTCGTACACTTAATTCTTAAACTTCATTCACGGTAAATACACTGATCAATAATCTAGAATGCAGTATAGTATCACAACTGATGATTTTCCTGATGTTCTACTCTTGGCTGACTAAGTTGAAATTGGATAATGTGATCATGGTGAAGGTTGCTTTGCTATGTCTGTTCCAAAAGTACCTAGATCTATGAGTGCTCTCCAGGAGATATGTGTAATTACATAGATATTTTTTTCTGAATTTGATTGTTAAGAAATTGGAATTATTCCATCCATATGCCTCTTGGTATTACTAAATCTTGACATGTACAAGACAATACACATGTTTATTAAACTGTCTTAAACAAAAACATACTTAGATGCCAATAACAATCTATCACAATGTATCTTTCATTTTTCAGGAGCTGAATACAAAATGAAAGCTATGCTATGATTGGTTGCTACAGGCAAATAAGACAGCTTTTAATAAATCTGCCTCATTGTGTCTAAGGCTTTGTCAAGTTCTCACAGCAGCTCCAACATCTAAGTCTTTGATAGAACAGAAATATCTTGTATATGACGGACTGAAAAGTGATCAGCAGCCTCATTGGTTGCCTGAGAGGAACTAGTGATGTCACTCCTGACAGGTTCCTCCATTCAAGAGGGAACTTTATCTATTATGTAGCTTTTGTAGTGCAAAGTCAACCACAGTGTTTGTTGGTAGATTCCTGGTATGACCAGCAGCTCAAGGGGACAATTATGGCTAGTTATCTTCTCCTTATGTTTACTGAGGTACTCTCTTATTACTCATGTACTGGGGTGGTAAAAGAAAACCATGATCATTGCGGCCGATGACAACTTTGGATTAGAAAAGGTATTGTCCCGCTCTTTGATGATGCTTATGAGTGGATATGAGTGGCTGGGTAAAACTCTCAAGATTCATTTCGGGTTTGAGTGGCTCAAGTCCAAGATTTATTTTTGGTATAACAAGCTTAGTACAAACCGCAACTTAAATTGGCATACTAGATAACACTGTCAGGAACACTATGGACCCATCCATCCACTTTCTAATTCTCTAAGGTAAACACAGCCAAAGTCAACATAATTTATATTATAATACAACAAATATAATTTTAGAAATACAAAAACAAAGATGGAACATATAAACAAATGGTCAACATTGTTATTTGCAAAAGTAGCATGTAACAGGAGAAAGTATATATATGAAGCCACTGAAGATTCCAGAAGTAACTGAGTGTGCATTGGAAGAAGTTCACATTGTTAATAGACAATATTGCATATTATTATACATTGTTGCTTGAAACCTTTGAGAAACTTAGTTCTGACATCAAAGACTTCATATTCCCATACATGTAAAGACAGTCATTAAAATGCAAAAATGTTAGCTCTTTCTATTTTTTACAATGGTTGTTTATTTCTTGCTTTCTTTTACTATATGCTGTGCATGCACCATATGATTTGAGGAAACCAACTTATACCTATATATATTCAGTTTACAGGATGTGATTCATCAAACTCCATTGTAAACATGTGGTAACCAGAAGAAGCTAAGCTCTAACTTAATGGCTATTCCATCTGGGGGTTTTCTATACAACCTTTAGTGTGGCTCTCTAGATCCCTGGGCCCCCTATGGGGTTAGCACAGCAGCTCTTTCTCTGTGTCCAACTTTGGGCTTATTCCTTGGAGAAGGTATCTGCACAATGCTGAATGGCATTTTCCGGGATTACTTGGCTTTCTCTTTTTCTCTGAAGTCATTTTATTAGCTTTTATATGAAGGGATTAATAAAAGTATTACTCAAGTAGAGCAACAAGCCAAAAAGAATGTAAAGTTTAACAACAAAATAGCCAATTACAACCTGCATAAAAATATCAGTGGAAGCTTTGTTCTATTCTCCTCGGCACAGGGGATATGAGAAGTTGTAGAGTTAACACGTTAGTTCTGTTTTGTGTACTCCCAGGAGACTTGTGTTCATGTCTGGCTCTAGACAATTATTTACTATGTCCACTTTGCCAACCTCCAATAAACATTATTTTATTAAGAATATGATGCTGAAATCCTCTGGACAGAACACTGCTGATCTGCAGGACTGCCAAAGTACAGCAGTTGTGGTCAGACAAACAACTGCCAAAATCCTTCATTTGTGCTGATAGCACTATAGTTAGATATATTATATATAGAATTTAGATAAAACGAAGTGAGGTTTGACCAAGTGTTTTATTGTTTCGATGGATTTGTAATATTTTGCTCTTTTTAACTTGGAAAATGGTGGTAACCTCTGAAAGTAGTACTGCTAGTTATAGGCACTGAATCAAAACTATCTCAATGTTTCGGTCAATGTTTCTATTTATTCAGGGGCGCTCATACAAAAGAACTTTCAAAGCCAAGTCCAGCGTACCCTACATCAGCTCCATATGTCGAAGCTTACTTTTAAATACCATTAAAAAAGCACTTAGCATTTATATGAGCATGACTCCTTGAGCAGTCTGCCTTGGAAGTGTAGGAAAGAAACTAAATAGTCTAAGACGCATAAATCATTTTGGCCATATCTGTTATTGATACATCTTTTTCATCACTGTCAAACATGTAGACTAATTTTGGCTTTGAAATCTTTATTACTACAGTTTGAGAAAGGTACAATTAATAATACACATTCCCAGGCACAGTTTACAATTCGCTAAAGGTCGTTTGTCTTTGCATCACGTATCGCTTTCCACCGAATGTTTCAAGTTTGATTTACAGATAACAATACGTTGATCATGCAAGTTCTCACCTACATAAATAGCACATTGTGGGAATGTACTGCTCTCAACCCAGAAGTAAAAGAAAAGCATTTAGCTATGATGCCCCCTCCTCTTTTGCCCAATGCAGCTACATACAAAACATCTGGAATTTATGGAAAAAGTAAATGAGTTATATGAAATAAAGAGCTTAACCATTTTGCTTCTTCTGTTTATTGAAGAAGCAAACATATTAAATGGAAGCATAAACAAATTCAAAGGGACTGTCAGAAATATCATAATATGCAGTGTATGCAATAAAATCATTTTAGGGATTCTAGATACGTTGTTACATCCTGTCATATTAAGATTGAAGTGCTTTTTACATTTTGTATAAAAGCTACATCTCGATATAACCTCAAACATCACTCTAAGTAGTAAGTACTCATATTTAAGTAGTTTTAAAATGCAAATAATATCATTTTGGTTCTTACCAATACAAGTTGATTTTAGTTTTACATTAAGTTATTGGCTGTGATCAAGTACATGGGAGTGTCTAGGACTGAGAACAGTGAGAACAGACAGGTACATTACGTTCAAGATGGTATAGACCCACATCCACCTGATCAAAGTTATTGGGTCAGTTAGTTTGAAAGCTCAAGGTACGAATGGTCCTCAAAATGGGCATTTGAGGATAGTAAACTGATTTGATCAGTAGGATGTATTTTCAAGTATACTCTACTTTTCCAAATGTATTTACTAACTGTTCTATGGCAGTGCACATATAAACAAGCACCAACCCATATCCATGCAACTGCAGTTTCTGATAAAATGTTGGCTGGGGAATATGTCCAATAGGGCTTTAGTAGACTATTTGACTATTATGACTTGCAGCTAGACATTTCCACAATTCAATCATATTAGCATATTCCTTACCTACAATAGCAGTTACCAATCATAGTTCACTATCTTAACTTATTATCTTTAGCTTCAAGCACTGCCATATAAAGTCCTGACACTGGGTGCTGTTACGAGCTATGTGCAGTGACCCGAACCAGGTCTAGTCTTGTGTATTTTATTGAGGAAACTTGACATGAACTTGTGCTTTGTCAGTGTACTAGCCATATTTTTAATGGCTACCCCGCTAACGTATTATTTTTTATAGCGCTATGCATATTATTATGTGTATATTAAATTATCACAGGTCTATGTAGGGATAAAAACTAAACACAGGTCCTATTTTGGCCACAAAATAGATAGGAACATCTATTTTGTAGCCAGGGCTCACTAAAATAATTGAATGGGTCCATTGGATAACAGCCATGTGTTGTCTATGTCATTTTACCAGGGATCCATCGATGCACATATTGATACACGTATAGCCAAACACTGATTGTTTTGGTTGGCAGAGGAGGGGAAAACCAGTTGTACACCTAGACAGAGGCAAACAGTGACATGGAGCCCCCAGATACACCATAGGAAGAGCATGGAGGTGAAAAATAGGTGGTACATTATTCAAGTTGTATAGAATTTATATAAAATGTGTGTGATAATACTTACAATCAGGTTCAGAAAGATTTGGACAGTGACACAAGTTTGGGCATTTTAGCCGTTTATCAATACACATTCAAGAAACTGTTATATAACCAATATGGGCTTAAAGTGCAGAATCTAATTGGAGGAAGGGTTTAGTAGTTACACCTCTGTAATGTGTAGCTGCCGCTTTTTCAAGAGACAAAAGGAAACAATTGTCTTATAAGCTATTTAAAGGGCTGTAAGGGTGATGGAGGCATTAACCCCCAGACTTAATGCCAAAAGAAATCTTGATGCCAGACCATATCCCTAAATGAATTTAGAACCCCAAATAAAATCAGACCTGAAACCAGACTTCAAAATTATTATATTTCAGTACATATGTTGCTCTATCATATATAATCTCCTAAATAAATGTAGACTAAACTCCATACAAAATTGGAGTAAGACCTCACTTAAGACCTCTAAATAAATATCCCATACAAGATTCTATAATTGGTGAAGGTGGTGAAAGATCCGGGATATTTAGTGGTATGGTTTATGAGAGATGTCACTAATATATAATACTATAAGGCAAAACCAGGTCTGCAGATATTGATTTTTTTTTTCATATCTTCCACCCCTATGCCGCATCCATTCTGAAAGACAACATATAATAGAGCCTTAGAAGCCAAAAGCATGGAGTTATTTACCTCATGATATATTAATAAATCTTTGCCATCCTGTATACTACACACATATCCTATTTACTAGGCTGCAAACAAGCCCTGCAATATACACTAAATGAAGTCTGTAGGTAATGAGGTCAGAGCTATACCACATACTTGGCACACAGCAACATATTATAGACGGAATGGAAGCAGAAAAATATGCTGCTATGTGGTATGTCTGGGTTGGCGGGTTTTATTATGCAATAATTTATTTTGGAAATCCTATTTGGAGCTGCCATAAAATGTATAAACAGATTCATCCAGATCTTCCAAAAGATGTAAGGCTAGACAAAGACTGTAGTTTTTACAGGATGATTTTATATTATCAATTTAAAGGCAATTTAAAGGCAATAATTTGACCTGTATAAACCTATCCCTCGGCCAGTAATAGATATAGTGTGACCCTGGGCAAATTTAAATATGGGGCCTCCAAATGCCAATATATTGTACCAACAATATAGTCACATATTATACAATTCAGCCACAGTCACTACACAAAAATAAATATCACCATTAACACCAGTATACTGTCACATTATGACCACTAACATTATCATTATATTGGGTTCAATAATATCACCATACTGCTAGTGAATAAAAACCATTATACAAAACCAATATTACCATATATTTCAATGGGACAGCACTGCAGTACCTACGGTGAGTAAGCAGCGTGGCTCACAGTATATAGACAATACCATGAACCATGCTTCCTCAGTACCGGTGAACTGTGGAGGCCCCAAGTGTTGTTTAATATTGATGGTTTATCCTAAGGATAGACCATCAGTGTTAGAAAATGGATATTTTTATTATATTGGGTTCCAAAAAAGTTGCAAAAGGGGTTTAGGATTCTTGCCAAGCCCAATACTATGCAAAGTAAATAGCCAGAAGCATATGGCACCAGTTGTATAATTGCTGATCTAAGCTATTACAGTTAAGCTCCCATTCACGCTGCACTGACACTATTCAAAGTACGGAGTCACCTGCTTCCAGCTCTGTACACTGTATAGTACTGGAGCTGGTAATAGTCCTGAACAGCTGATTAATGCACTGCCCCAAAACTATTTTTTGTGCCCCCTTAATTTATGCGCATTATAGCCAAAGGGTGCCCCCATATGCAATTAGTTCCACCTGATCCAAATAGTGCCCCAAGTTCTAAATAGTGATCACATAGATGCAAATAATGACCCCTAGATGCAAATAGTCTTCCTTTTGAAAAGCAGAAGCAAGATGTTCTGCCCCTAAATAACAACACCAAACTGGGATTCTAGTATCGGTGTGGCTTTAAAACACAGGAAGGGGAATTTATCAAGGCTGGACTTACATACACCAGTACTGACGAGAAGTATGCTGGTGAGCTTTGTGTTTAATCCTTTGAGGCACCTCTTAAGAGGTGTTAGAAAGTGAAGTAATTAAAAAGTAATGTTTGTTGATTAATTATAAAGTAAGGAACTCCTATTGGTCATAACAAAAAACAAACAAATAATGGGGTTAACAAGGCCCTGTGTTCACTCAATGTCAATAGAAGAGCACTGGTGGATCAAACACTAATGGCACCCCAATTTACCACTTACCACTGATACATTGTATCTAGTCCATTACAATATAGTATGAAGGAGGTTGTACCACAGAGAGACAAAGGGGATACTCAGTACAGTCAAATAAAACAAGTGTAATTATTTTTGCCATTTAGTCCCACAGGGCTCTGACATGCCATTCTATAGATCCACTGTGCCACCAGATTGTCCTAATCTTCACCCCATCGAGATGAATACAACCATTCAATATTTTGGAAGCATAGGCAATCCACCCATCCCTCATGTTTGTTATGCATGTGTTTGGAAATGGAAGTATCCCTACCATACAACACATGACCTGCATGCTCCCTTATGCAGTTTTGAAACTACCAAATGGCAAGTAAAGAGATGACAAGCCTTTTCATTGTGTAATTTACAAAGTTCCATATAGAATATTTGTTTTGTGTCCTGATGTTCCTGAAGGGCCTACCCACCTGGATAAATTCACATGTGATACAACTGCCATATCTATAGTTGCCAAAAACTTTGCAATCAAGCCACATCCCACTCCTCAGTGGTGGATCCACACTGTAGGGGACTGTAGGGTTATAGGTTGGACTTGATGGACTGATGTCTTTATTCAACATCATCTATGTCACAGTAAGACGGAGATCCAATAAAATTAAAGGGGCTCTATCAGCAAAATCATGCTGATAGAGCCCCACATATGCGTGAATAGCCTTTAAAAAGGCTATTCAGGCACCACTAAAGTTATATTAAACTACCCCCCCCCCCCGTTTTAAAATTATAACCTAAAAAGAATGTGATCTACTTACGCATCGTGCATGATGGGCAGGCATTCATGGTGCGCCGTCTTCTTCATCCACGCCTCTTCTTCCTCCAATGTCCTCGGGTCCTGTCTTCCTCCGGCGCTCGTGAACTGACATCGATAAAAAAAATGGCCTGGACGCATGCGCAGTAGCATGCGGCTTCTACTACGGCTACTGCGCATGCGCCCAGGCCATTTTTTTTTATCAATATCAGATCGCGAGCATTGGAGGAGGACGGGATCCGAGGACATCGGAGGAAGAGGAGGCATGGATGAAGAAGAAGACACACCCTGAATGCCTGCCCATCGTGCACGAAGCGTAAGTAGATCACATTCTTTTTTAGAGTATTATTTTAAAACAGGGGGTAGTTTAATATAACATTTACAGTGCCTGAATAGCCTTTTTAAAGGCTATTCATGCATATGTGGGGCTCTAGCAGCATGATTTTGCTGATAGAGTCCCTTTAAATATGTTTTGCTCATCTCACTTCTGAATCTCAAACCTAATTGTGTCACATTGAGTGTGGCTACAAATTCTTGAACTATCAATATCCACAAGATCAGGATGTCATCAATGTATCTTTACCAAAGACATAAAGAAAATGTTGATTTTGCATATTGCACATGCATAAAGATTCTAGGTTAATTGCCTAATTATCTAGTTTACAGACAGTTCTAATCCAGTAAAAATGGAATGCATCCATATCTAAAGCAAGTGATTCCAAAAACAAATGGGAGAGGCTTAGGGCAGTCAAAATAGAGAGTATAGCTGCTTTCAGATAAAGAGGAAAAATTACCATACAAAAATTATTCCATCAATGTATTAACATATTAGACATACTATTCAATATCACCAAAAAGTAACTGTTCAAAAATTTAGCAGAATTTTTTTTTTTTTTTTTTAATAAAACAGTCCTGTATTGAGTTATTGACCTTCATGAACACAACATGGTAACTATAGTGTTTCTTTCTATGTATTCAATGTATACATTTACTGATACTGAGTTTTTGCTTTCTTTGTAGGAGAATGTTTCCAAGTTACAAAGTTAAAGTGACTGGGATGAACCCCAAGACTAAATATATTCTCCTTATAGACATTGTTCCAGCTGATGACCATCGATACAAATTCTGTGATAATAAATGGTGAGAGATTATCCTCATATTTTATTGTAACTGATCTTCACATTATTTTTGTCTTGGTAATAACAATTACAATACATTAAATCTCATAAATACTGTACGTTATCCAAATGAAATGGTCCCTTAGGATTATGTGGGCTTAAACGTGACAGTTCAGTTATACAGAATGTTATTAATAAATTGCGGGGAAAATCTTCAACTCCATTTCCTGTATAATGGTACAATGGTAGAGAGAATACCAGTGTGTTTCAATAGATATTAGTTTGTTGGTGGATCCCTACAAGACTAGCCATCTCCATTGAGAAAATCTAGTAGCTTTAGGGTTTGGCTTGTTACTGTATGCTCAGGTGCCTAGTTATACTCCATATTACAGGAATCCCAATGTAACTATACTTACATTAGGGATTGCCCAGGACTATGTCTGCATTAAACCATAAATTTCAATGTGCTGAAAATATAAATGAAAGAACTTACCCACTGATCATATTGAACATTGTATTCCATCCATAATTATCAAATAACCCTATACCGTTTGCCTATAACACTGTAAAGTTTTATTTCTCTGTATTGACATTTCTTTTCTAGGATGGTGGCTGGTAAAGCTGAGCCTGCAATGCCTGGAAGGTTATACGTTCATCCAGACTCCCCTGCCACCGGAGCCCACTGGATGAGACAGCTGGTGTCTTTTCAAAAGCTAAAGTTGACCAACAACCATCTTGATCCTTTTGGGCATGTAAGAGTCCAATTAATACTGTTACTATTGCTATGTGCAAAATGTCTGCATATGATAGCTTTCAGTGGATATTGCTGCTTACCCCCAATGCTATATGCAATGATTTCACACTGCACCATACAATATTTGATTCTAGCGTTACTGTTCCCTTAGTATATCTCATGGCCCATGCAGATTTAAGCTTGAATATTGCTCTTGTTCGCCTTTCAAAATGAAATAGCCTTGAGATAAAATAATAGACTTGTATGAGAAAATATAAAAAACATTCAATTTCTATATTGACACTTTGCTTTACATGGAGCTCAGTGGATATATTGTAATGCGAGATGATTAGGTAGAGCTTTAACCTGGAAAATATAACATTTTCTCTGAATTACAGGAATCAATACCAAGCGCAACCCTTTCCGGAATATTAATTATTTTGCTCCTTCATATAGATATCTCACTCTCAGTTTTTACATTTCATGGGAATGTGTTGCCGCAAAAACATCTGGGGATCACATTTTTATTTGAAACATATTTTTTAAAAAATTTTTGTTGATATTTTTAATTTTCCATGTTGTTTTCTATATTGAAAACAAATGCTAAACATCTTGCAATTCCAACTCTTTACACTAAATGTATAATTGTTAGTCACTTCTTGTTTCTTGGAGATGGACCAAGGGCCATAAACACAATAGTTTAACATAAAACTTGTTCTAAAAAATAAGTTATTTTCTGATGGGACATTTCCTTTAAATCCACTGGTCAATTAACAGGAACACTTGTTCCCAATAATAGCTGCTCTAAATATTAGGCTTGTAAATGTGCTTTGATAAGATGAAACTTTTTACATAGCAATACATTGAGTCATGTGTATTGCAGTGTATATTACTGAAGAAGACCGCTAATTCAAGTCCAAGAGTGTGACACAAAAAAGTTATCAAAGTAAAAAAAAAAAAAGCTTCAAAAGTATATAAGAAATCAATAAAATCCCCCAAAATTGCCTTTTCCATATAAATAATATTGATTCTGTAAAAAAAAAGACAAATAAGAATACTAAAAAAAAACAACTATAAATATTTGGTATTGCCTTGTCTGTAACACCTGTACAACATAACTAAAACATTATTGAATCTGTACAGCACCCAAAAATGATGTGATCGTCGTATGTGTGTATAAACTGCTGGTTAGGCACACAGCAGGGCCTAGAAGGGAAGTAGTGCTATTTGATTTGTTGAGCAAAAATTTAGACGACTTGGTTGTTGGATGCTATGACAATTTTGAGCACCTAAAATGCCAGCAAAGTGGAATATCATATGTGACTTGTGACCCCATTTTGGAAACTGTACTCCTCAAGGTATTTATTCAGGAACACACAAAGCATTTATATCCCACATAAATTTACAGTATTTTCCAGTTTGAATACGCAGCTGATGGTGAAAAGTGAAAATGGCAATTTTTCCATAAACATGTAATTTCAATTACCAATATGTTATGCCCAGTTTGTGTCAGAGATTAACACTCCAGAAGCAGTTGTAACTGAGTCAGCCTGGTTAATAGTTCTTGGAGTGCATGTCTCTGCTGACACACGTTGGACACAACATATTGGGCAATGTCATGATTTAGTTCCAGAAAAAAAAGTCATTTTCACTTATCACCATCAGCATTCATGAGTTAAAAATGCTTGGCACACATGTTGATAAATTTCTAGAGGGGTTTAGTTTACAAAATGGGGTCTCTTCTTAGGGAATTCCACAGAGCACCTCAGGAGCTCTGCAAAAGTAACTTGGTGTCCATAAGCCAATCCCCAAGTCTACACCCCAGAAACTCCAAACTCTCCAAACAGCAGTTTATGCCAAGACATTCAATTTTATTGCACCTGGGATAACCTGCATAAAATTATAGGAGTGCGGGTATCTGTTAGGACATAGTAAGCACAACATATAGAGCACTGAAATGGCATATTTCTTGGAGAATTTTAATTTTCAATATACCCCTCAATAAATTCCTTGAAGGGTGTAGTTTTTAAAATGTGGTCATATTTTGAGGTTCAGTATTTAAGTTTTCAGTTTAGGGTTTCAGTTTTTTAATGGAAGATTAGGACAGAGAATAATAACTGGAGAGCTGAATTTTCATAGCTCCACAAGCTGGTCATGACATATTGGGCCCTGAAATAGCATATATCTGGAAGAATATATCTGGAAGAATTCCAACATTTTAGGGTGGATCACCAGCCCCCAGAAAGAGATCCTGTGCCAGCGATCTATTGCCATGACAGCTGGGAGCCTATGAAAGGCTCTTAGGGTTGCCATTGAATGAGTTTTATTACATAATGTTCTAGGCAGGGTCTAAAGTTAACGGTATTAGAAAAAAACTGTAAAAAATATTTAAAAAATAAAAAGCAAACTAAAAATTAAAATCACAAACTCTTTCCCTAGAACACAAAATGGTAAATAAATAAATAAATAAATAAATAAAGTAAAACATACACATTAGGTATCACTCTATCTGAAAACACCTGGTTCACAAACATAAAAATCTTTTTGCCATATGATGAATGGTGTAGCGAGAAAAAATACAAAATTTGGATGAAAATCAAAAGACTAGACAAAATGGTGTAAATTAAAAGCATATCTGGCACTGAAAAACGAGGGCTTATGCATCCCCATACAAAATATAAAAAAGTTATGAGTGTCAGAATATGGCTACTCCAAGAATTTTTTTTTTTGTTGCAAAGGTTTGAATTTTTCTGTAAGTGGTTAAAACATAAAAAAAACAACCTATATACTTTTGGAATTACATTATTGTGATGACCCACAGAATAAAGGTGACATATCAGTTTGGCCCCACAGTGTTCAAAAGTTGTTTACTTAAAGGGGTTGTCCCATAACAAGGATCCTATCTATACTGCTAGTTTATGTGGATATAAGACTTTTTCTAAATACATTGTTTTATCAAAACTGCTTTATTTGGCATTTATCTTCATTTATTCACTTCATTGTTTACATGCGTTTCTATGACCACAGGCCCCGGACCACGGGCTTATCTGCTCAGTCCTCTGTTGACGTAGCTGCCTGCTCTCAGGGGGGAGGGAGGGGCTGAGTGCTGGGAGCAGCTCTGAGCTGTTGATGTCTCTGCCACAGACAAGCAACGAAGCTCCTCATATAGGGGAAGGGGAGGTGAGTGCTCCTGGATTTCTGAGCTCTTATCTCCTGCTCTTCCACTTATCAGTCAGTTTAATTGAATTTGGCTGATAAGGGCTGAGATAGGGAGTCCATTACCTCTGTATGTATTAATAACTGACTCAAATCCAGTTCTGCTACATCAGAAAGTAAAGAGAGCACAGAGCCTGCAGGCTGCTGAACAAGCGTGATGGGAATACCCCTTTAAAACAGATCCGACATCATTCTTTTAAAACTTGAAGGAAACAATATTTAAATGGCTTACATAACTTTATAACTCTTGCCTCCTAAGCATTACATTTGATCAGATTTAACAGTAAGAACTTATGGTGCTATCATATATTCAGTCTGACTCTGATTCAAAAATTAGTTTTCCATAGCGTTATTGTATTCATAACATTACAATTAGAGATGAGCGAACACTAAAATGTTCGAGGTTCGAAATTCGATTCGAACAGCCGCTCACTGTTCGAGTGTTCGAATGGGTTTCGAACCCCATTATAGTCTATGGGGAACATAAACTCGTTAAGGGGGAAACCCAAATTCGTGTCTGGAGGGTCACCAAGTCCACTATGACACCCCAGGAAATGATACCAACACCCTGGAATGACACTGGGACAGCAGGGGAAGCATGTCTGGGGGCATAAAAGTCACTTTATTTCATGGAAATCCCTGTCAGTTTGCGATTTTCGCAAGCTAACTTTTCCCCATAGAAATGCATTGGCCAGTGCTGATTGGCCAGAGTACGGAACTCGACCAATCAGCGCTGGCTCTGCTGGAGGAGGCGGAGTCTAAGATAGCTCCACACCAGTCTCCATTCAGGTCCGACCTTAGACTCCGCCTCCTCCGGCAGAGCCAGCGCTGATTGGCCGAAGGCTGGCCAATGCATTCCTATGCGAATGCAGACTTAGCAGTGCTGAGTCAGTTTTGCTCAACTACACATCTGATGCACACTCGGCACTGCTACATCAGATGTAGCAATCTGATGTAGCAGAGCCGAGGGTGCACTAGAACCCCTGTGCAAACTCAGTTCACGCTAATAGAATGCATTGGCCAGCGCTGATTGGCCAATGCATTCTATTAGCCCGATGAAGTAGAGCTGAATGTGTGTGCTAAGCACACACATTCAGCACTGCTTCATCAAGCCAATACAATGCATTAGCCAGTGCTGATTGGCCAGAGTACGGAATTCGGCCAATCAGCGCTGGCCAATGCATTCTATTAGCCCGATGAAGTAGAGCTGAATGTGTGTGCTAAGCACACACATTCAGCACTGCTTCATCAAGCCAATACAATGCATTAGCCAGTGCTGATTGGCCAGAGTACGGAATTCGGCCAATCAGCGCTGGCTCTGCTGGAGGAGGCGGAGTCTAAGGTCGCTCCACACCAGTCTCCATTCAGGTCCGACCTTAGACTCCGCCTCCTCCGGCAGAGCCAGCGCTGATTGGCCGAAGGCTGGCCAATGCATTCCTATGCGAATGCAGACTTAGCAGTGCTGAGTCAGTTTTGCTCAACTACACATCTGATGCACACTCGGCACTGCTACATCAGATGTAGCAATCTGATGTAGCAGAGCCGAGGGTGCACTAGAACCCCTGTGCAAACTCAGTTCACGCTAATAGAATGCATTGGCCAGCGCTGATTGGCCAATGCATTCTATTAGCCCGATGAAGTAGAGCTGAATGTGTGTGCTAAGCACACACATTCAGCACTGCTTCATCAAGCCAATACAATGCATTAGCCAGTGCTGATTGGCCAGAGTACGGAATTCGGCCAATCAGCGCTGGCCAATGCATTCTATTAGCCCGATGAAGTAGAGCTGAATGTGTGTGCTAAGCACACACATTCAGCTCTACTTCATCGGGCTAATAGAATGCATTGGCCAGCGCTGATTGGCCAGAGTACGGAACTCGACCAATCAGCGCTGGCTCTGCTGGAGGAGGCGGAGTCTAAGGTCGGACCTGAATGGAGACTGGTGTGGAGCGATCTTAGACTCCGCCTCCTCCAGCAGAGCCAGCGCTGATTGGCCGAATTCCGTACTCTGGCCAATCAGCACTGGCTAATGCATTGTATTGGCGTGATGAAGCAGTGCTGAATGTGTGTGCTTAGCACACACATTCAGCTCTACTTCATCGGGCTAATAGAATGCATTGGCCAGCGCTGATTGGCCGAATTCCGTACTCTGACCAATCAGTGCTGGCCAATGCATTCTATTAGCTTGATGAAGCAGAGTGTGCACAAGGGTTCAAGCGCACCCTCGGCTCTGATGTAGGAGAGCCGAGGGTGCACTTGAACCCTTGTGCACCCTCAGCTCTGCTACATCAGAGCCGAGGGTGCGCTTGAACCCTTGTGCACACTCTGCTTCATCAAGCTAATAGAATGCATTGGCCAGCGCTGATTGGCCAATGTATTCTATTAGCCTGATGAAGTAGAGCTGAATGTGTGTGCTAAGCACACACATTCAGCTCTACTTCATCGGGCTAATAGAATGCATTGGCCAGCGCTGATTGGCCAGAGTACGGAACTCGACCAATCAGCGCTGGCTCTGCTGGAGGAGGCGGAGTCTAAGATCGCTCCACACCAGTCTCCATTCAGGTCCGACCTTAGACTCCGCCTCCTCCAGCAGAGCCAGCGCTGATTGGCCGAATTCCGTACTCTGGCCAATCAGCACTGGCTAATGCATTGTATTGGCTTGATGAAGCAGTGCTGAATGTGTGTGCTTAGCACACACATTCAGCTCTACTTCATCGGGCTAATAGAATGCATTGGCCAATCAGCGCTGGCCAATGCATTCTATTAGCGTGAACTGAGTTTGCACAGGGGTTCTAGTGCACCCTCGGCTCTGCTACATCAGATTGCTACATCTGATGTAGCAGTGCCGAGTGTGCATCAGATGTGTAGTTGAGCAAAACTGACTCAGCACTGCTAAGTATGCATTCGCATAGGAATGCATTGGCCAGCCTTCGGCCAATCAGCGCTGGCTCTGCCGGAGGAGGCGGAGTCTAAGGTCGGACCTGAATGGAGACTGGTGTGGAGCGACCTTAGACTCCGCCTCCTCCAGCAGAGCCAGCGCTGATTGGCCGAATTCCGTACTCTGGCCAATCAGCACTGGCTAATGCATTGTATTGGCTTGATGAAGCAGTGCTGAATGTGTGTGCTTAGCACACACATTCAGCTCTACTTCATCGGGCTAATAGAATGCATTGGCCAATCAGCGCTGGCCAATGCATTCTATTAGCGTGAACTGAGTTTGCACAGGGGTTCTAGTGCACCCTCGGCTCTGCTACATCAGATTGCTACATCTGATGTAGCAGTGCCGAGTGTGCATCAGATGTGTAGTTGAGCAAAACTGACTCAGCACTGCTAAGTCTCTGCATTCGCATAGGAATGCATTGGCCAGCCTTCGGCCAATCAGCGCTGGCTCTGCCGGAGGAGGCGGAGTCTAAGGTCGGACCTGAATGGAGACTGGTGTGGAGCGATCTTAGACTCCGCCTCCTCCAGCAGAGCCAGCGCTGATTGGTCGAGTTCCGTACTCTGGCCAATCAGCGCTGGCCAATGCATTCTATTAGCCCGATGAAGTAGAGCTGAATGTGTGTGCTTAGCACACACATTCAGCTCTACTTCATCAGGCTAATAGAATACATTGGCCAATCAGCGCTGGCCAATGCATTCTATTAGCTTGATGAAGCAGAGTGTGCACAAGGGTTCAAGCGCACCCTCGGCTCTGATGTAGCAGAGCTGAGGGTGCACAAGGGTTCAAGTGCACCCTCGGCTCTCCTACATCAGAGCCGAGGGTGCGCTTGAACCCTTGTGCAGCCTCGGCTCTGCTACATCAGAGCCGAGGGTGCGCTTGAACCCTTGTGCACACTCTGCTTCATCAAGCTAATAGAATGCATTGGCCAGCACTGATTGGCCAGAGTACGGAATTCGGCCAATCAGCGCTGGCCAATGCATCCCTATGGGAAAAAGTTTATCTCACAAAAATCACAATTACACACCCGATAGAGCCCCAAAAAGTTATTTTTAATAACATTCCCCCCTAAATAAAGGTTATCCCTAGCTATCCCTGCCTGTACAGCTATCCCTGTCTCATAGTCACAAAGTTCACATTCTCATATGACCCGGATTTGAAATCCACTATTCGTCTAAAATGGAGGTCACCTGATTTCGGCAGCCAATGACTTTTTCCAATTTTTTTCAATGCCCCCAGTGTCGTAGTTCCTGTCCCACCTCCCCTGCGCTGTTATTGGTGCAAAAAAGGCGCCAGGGAAGGTGGGAGGGGAATCGAATTTTGGCGCACTTTACCACGTGGTGTTCGATTCGATTCGAACATGGCGAACACCCTGATATCCGATCGAACATGTGTTCGATAGAACACTGTTCGCTCATCTCTAATTACAATGGTTTCAATTTACAATGGTTGTCCAAGAACCAATTAAGGTTGAAGCCCCAGGTGGTGTAAGCGCCATAGCAAAAATCACTGCGTTGTACACTGTCTACCAATAAGTATTTGGACACCTGTGGTAGAATAAAAAAACAACATATTGAATAGTTAGTAGAACCCAGCAGATGCTTCCTTACGGATGGTATAGATCGACACAACACTCCTGGATGCCTGGTGAAACTCCTGGTGTATGTGAGCCATTGGTTGGGTGCGGTTTCTCGGCCAGCACTCGTCTGTCTCTATCTCCTAGTTTCGGGGTCTCCCGACTTATGACACATTCCGACAATCACTGTTCACCTTCCACTTCATAATCACAGAGGCCACTGTTGATTTTGGGTAATTCAGTTCACTTGTTATGCAAGTAAGCCAAAAAAAGAACACTTTAACAAAAAAAGGCCTGAATTGCTGTTTTAGGTCATACTAGACTGCGTCATCAATAAAAACATTTTTTAAAGTTCTCTCGGAATATTGGGCCACAAAAATACTTTGGAAATTCTTTTTGTTATATAAACATAGTAAAACATGGAAAACAAAATCAAATATGAATTTGGTATTGCTGTAATTGTCCTGACCAGCAAAGTAAAGTTACCATTATACCACTGTGCCAATGCTGATTCTTCTCTTCTCTCCAATGAAATAATAGATTTTCAGTGCGTTATATGTGCCACAAAATGGTGTTCAATGCATTGAAAAAAGGCATGCAACAAAAAGCAGGCCCTTCCAAGGATTCATAATGGCCAGCAGTGGGATTAAAAATTTTAATATGTTCCCCTGGAAGAAATAGTTATGTTTGTAGCACCGTATCCTGTATCAATCTGTATCACCCCAGGATAGCAATTTGGAGAATGGGGGACTGAAATCCCCAATATCCCGCGGGGGATTGCATCCTCCATATGAGTGAAGCACTAATGTGCGACTATTGCATCATAGAAGCTCCATACAAGTGAATGGAGCATCTTTAATGACACAACCCCTTGAGGCTAAGGTCCACCATAGTGAACCATAGCCAAAAAATGCAGCAAAAAAGACTCTGCAGACTTTTTGACTGTATTATATCTATATGGAAAACAACAGTACTTCCATAGGTATAAATGACAAGCGTTTTTGAAATCGCAGCAGATTTTTTTCAGCAATGTGTGCATGAGATCAGCCACAATCCCATCCACTTTGCAGGTAAGGCAAAACGCAGTGTTTTTTGCCATAGGGTTTCCACTGTTGCCAAAACGCTGCCTTTTCACAATGTGGGGCCCCTGCCTTAATGAGTAAATGTCAGTACCACTACTCAAATGAATTATCCTTCCAACTTGCTCACGTTTTCTGAATAGGAATTAGGCATTTCTAGACAAGTCTATATTTTTCAGATTACGACAGCAAACATGTGCAGAGAGAAAATGAATGTAATAAATATTCATCCTCCCTACTAACCCCCACACCAGATTATGTAGATCGTTGAGGTTTCGAGACAGAAGGCTGCCTTAGTAGATAGGCACATATCCAGAATACAGTCTGACTTTGATAGAGTATTCTTTAAATGACTGCAGCTTCCCCAAGAGGGCAAAGGCTAAGCTTTCATGATTTAAAAGAAATATTTGGAGGTATAGTAATAAACACGTCATATGTTCCTGTTCTATTTAGAACACACTCCAGCAGAAAGATTCATACGGATGATTCTGCCATGGACATTTACCAATCATTAGAAAAACTAAAAAAATTATTAGTATTATATTGTAAATATGAAAAGGGACGAAAACATATTATCTATTTTATTGCATATTTTTTAAAAAATAAATATAGCCAATAACAATGCCCTAATTTTCATGAAATTTGTCAGTCCACAATTTGGCTCATCTATAAGTTTTTATACACATGAAATTTTTTTCAAATGCCGTAAGACGTGCAAACTATAGCCTTACAATTTCTTCTGATATGTTCCAAGTCTTCTGGGCTAGCTTCTGGAGAGTTTGGAAGAAAGCTTCTCTAACCTTATCTGCTACAGTAATCATGGGCAAAAATGCCAAGAATTTCATTCTGCAATTTCTCCCAAAGGAAACAGGTGAAGAATCTAAAGTACATGAATAAAATGTCAGTCCACTGTGGCATTAGAGGGATATAAAATCCTAAGTTTCTACCATTTCAGGTATCAGAAAGTAAAAATAAAGTTGTTTGGACTTTTATAGCTCTATAAAGAGGGGAAATGGACATGGCAGAAAATATAATTCCACAGAAAGTGTCTCTGTCTCTGTTCTTTCACAAATAAACTGTTACAGTGTGTTCACACATGGCATTTTACATAGCTGAAAAAATTCAGCTTCAGGAACTTGAAGTTCAATTTTTCTGCTTGACTAAATTCCTCTACAGAATCTGTTGTGGAATCCACAGTGGAATTTGGAAATTCCTCACGAGTAGGGTTGAGTGATCGGGATCGGAAATGTTTGGATTACGATCGGCGATTGAGTAAATTTCACGATCGTGATCGGAATTCTGATCCCGATCTTTTCGGGTGGGATTGAGATCGGAGGTTATTTCCCACAATGCTTGGCTATTGGCCAATCATTGAGGGAAAAGCTTAGCACCGATAGGAATGAATGGAAGCGGCCGGCCGCTTAACCCCCTGTGTGCTGGCTGCGTCCATTCATTCCTATGGATTTACCGCAGCCTGCCACTCTTCTGCTTTGTTCCTGTTTTACCGTATACTCAGCTGAATATACGGTAAAACAGGGACAAAGCAGAAGAATGGCAGGCTGCAATAAATCACTGTGTGCTGCGCTGCTGTGAGGACAACGAGGCAAGTTCGCGAATAGATAGATACTACTGTACATTGACTTGTCTATCTACTAGACAAGTCAATGTACAATAGCATCTATCTACTCGCAAACTTTGCTTAACTTACCTGCACAGAAGTGCTGCTGCTTCCCTCTTCTGGTCCGGTCCTCTCTCCTTCACATGCCTTCAGAGTGCCCTGCGCCCCCCATCTCCCTAGACTAGTATTATAGAGATGCTGGGAGAAGGCAAGGCTTGTGGCTTAGGAGAGTATGGGCGGGTACTGGGAGGGGAGACGTGAGTGATGCACTCACGTCTTCCCACCCACACTTTGCTAATCCACAACAAGCCCCGCCTACTCCGACCATCTCTAACACTAGCCTAGGCAGGTGGTGGCACTCTGAGGCCTGTGAAGGAGAGACCAAGACTGGATCAGACCAAGAAGAACTGGGAGCGGCAGCGGATCTGTGCAGGTAAGCGCACACCAGGGGGATTTTTTAAAATCACTACACAGCATGGAGTCCAAAAATTGAAACAATTTTTGGACTCCATGCTGTGTAGTGAATAGGATCATTTTTAAAAGATCTTCGATTATTAAAAAAAATCCCATTGACTTGCATTGGGATCGGAATTGGGATCAGGATCAGGTTAGATACGATCCTGAAATTTCAAGATCGGCTCAACCCTATTCACCAGCCATGAAGAATTTTTCTGCCTCCCTTCTTCCATGAAGTTTGAGCATGATGCTTATTTTTTTCCCACTAGCTGAAAAAAGAGGAAAGATTCAGCATCTGACTCCCTTTGAAATCAATAGAGGCTGAGTTCAGGCAGAATTTGGAGCTGATTTTGAGGCTGAAGCTGCTGTGTGAACATTCCCTTATAGTTCACATTAAAGTTTTTGAAATTTTCAATGTATGTAAAGTTGTTTTCATAAATATTTATTCTCCTTGCAGTTTGTCCCATGTGGACCATTACACACACATACAATTTACTGTTGATTGCAGCAAAATAAAGATAGTGGTCACGTCTATTAGGCTTTATTATATAGACATTGTTTCTTTCCCATGATCTGCTGATAATAAAAACAGCATAGCTGTCACCTTGTAAGCAGTGTCAAATAAGTGGACTATTGGCAATCCAGAAATTCTAAATAACACTCCATCAAAATGGCCATTCTAGACAAGCTATAAAAAAGAGCTCTACCAGACACACATCAAGTTCCTAGCTTGTGGACACCTGCCACCTCCTCCAGAAGCACATGTATGTGCCAAATATTCCTAGTTTCAGCACTGAGGTTCCTTGACTTCAGAAGAATTCAGAATGTGTAATAATTTGATATAACCCCTTAGGGACCAGCAATATGCCTTTTTACATATGGAATTAGTCAGTCTTATACAGTGCCTGTAATTTTCGTACTGACAACATAATGCATCTAAATAGTGCAATATATCATACATATACAGCTGATATACACTGCAGATGCAAAATACCCTTCAATTTATGGTGGTTTTGCCAGTTGACTAAATAGTATTGTTTTCAGTAAATGTGTTTGCTTCCACTGGGCTTCCACTTATTATATTCTGGGGTCTGAGGAGACCACAGAGTATAATAGCGCTGAAATGAACCGCATGGACAAGCAAATTTCAAGGGATTCGCATGAAGCGGCTCGAGTAGGGGTTCTTGTGAGCATTTTATATTATGTGGGGCCATTGTAGAGCATATTCTACTTTGTGGAGGCCATTGTGGAACAGATTGTACTGTGTGTGGGTCACTGTGGATCATAATGCACTGTGTGGGGGCCACTGTGGAGCATATTGTATTGTGTGGGGGCCACTATGGAGCATATTATTCTGTGTGGGACCCCTTCACTATTTATATCAGTTATATAATAGACATGTGATATTATTACAGGCTGTAATAACATTGCATGATCATTATAAACAGGTTCTGTGCAATGTAAAAATTGAAGGGGCCAGGGCACTCGAAAAAGCGGTCCCTTCAAACACTTGATCAGCAGAGGTCATGGGTATTGGACCCCCATTAACATTTTAGACTGTTAGGACCCCACAGATCAGCCGTTTCCCAGAGCACGCATCTCTCAGTATTGTTTGCATGGCGGGTACTGTGCTGCTCACTTACTGTATTCTTAATAACTGCAATTGTGGGAATTATAGTTATATCCCTTTCAAGTATCTGAGATACGTTTGTAGAAACCATAAGTGTTGCTATCAAAAATATAATGTAGGGAGGGGGTAGGGGTTGCCGGTCAAAGTTTGTACCAGAGCCTACGAGATGTTAGTTATGCCACTACAGCCATAATTTAACTCTGTTGTCCAAGCAGGAGAACTGGAGCTATGTAAAAGAGAAAATTCCACTGCTGTGTTAAAAGGTGGAGTGTTTAGATGATATATTTATTCATGAAGATTACATAGCTTGTATACATGATATATAGAATTGATTCTGACACGTCAAAACTGGCTGTTAGTTTAAGTATCTGCTAGGGTAATGACTAGCAAGAGCCATATTATGGAGGAAACATAGGAGAAATCTTGGACAGTGGTGTGAAAAGGAGACAAGTGTAGAATGAAGAAGGAAGTCTTGAGAGGATTGGAGATTACTGTGCGTGTACCGTAGGGATGGTAGGGTGCTGTAGATCAGACATGTACACAGGAGACATGTTGTAGACGGCTATTTATGTCAGTGTTCATTTTTTTATTGAATTTGCTGGCCGATCTATAGCCAGTGAAACAATTGGCAGAAAGAAGAGACAGGGGACAACATGGTGAGTGATGGATTAACACATCTGTTTTCAGTTCTCAGTTTCTGTTTTTTTATATAACTGTATTTTAGCAACAATGCATTCATGAACTCAGTCAAATCTAGATTTTTAAATGTGTTGCAAAGAAAATGTTCATTTTCACTTGAATCCAAATCTAACCCCGTAACCAAGTCATAGTTTGGAGCCAGTAACTACTGTGCATTCTGAACATTTCACACGCCATTATCAAAATCCTTCTAGCTGGAGAGATACAACAGTGTTTCATTGCTCCTCCTTATTCCCATCAGTCAGGACATGTTGGAATCAATTGAAACTTTGTATGTGTGAATATAATAATAATTTATGTGAGTGGAGGAAGCAAGTTTATGCCGTATTGTGGCAAGACCCATTACCTGGACCACAACTTCTTTACATATCTGCCTGACGCATAACTGCACGTTTTTGCAGCAATCCACCATTTATATCTGAGAGCATTATTTTTTGTCAATGAGTATACTCCACTTTAGCAGACAGGTGTCAACCACATAACCACAACCACCTAGGGACACCCCAACTTAGAAAATGAAGCTTAACAACAGTCTGTGACAATAGGTTAGACGGCATTGAAATGTGTGCTTGATGTACCCAGAAATTCTAAGAATTCACCTGTTATCGCTAAGTCAGCACATATTGCCTTAGACTGGATGATGCACCTGATGTCATCCACAAGCTACTGTAGCAGAGAACTGGGCATGTGCAGGGGATTTTCCATTCCATGGGCAAAGGGTCCCCCAAAGAGAGATGGGGATGGCACATGCACTGGATATTGACTCCACTGACCACAAAAGGGAAACCCACAGTACTTCCACCGGAGTGTCCCGTGTATGATGAATGAATACGCCCAACAGTTACTTTACCAATAACTGGCATATCAAACTCTTTAAATGAATATCCCCTTTAAATTATTGATAGGAAGGCCAAGATTTCTACTTGATCTCAATTTTTTCCAGATTCCAGTTTTTAGAAGCTCCACTTCTCATGGACAATTCCTTTACCATGAAAATCTTTACAGCAGTCAACTCACTTATTAGACAACAACTGTTCATTTTCCCTGCAAATAGATGTAGTAGTGCTATACATGCCCCCTTCCATTGATGTGCAAATTTGTGCTTGTTAGTAACTTTCTACTTTGGCTAACAGAGGTGGGTCCTGGGTTTTAGAAACACCAAATGTCTTATTATTATGCAGAGGTGTAACTTGAAGCTCATAGGCCCTATTCAAAGCATGTAATGGGGCACCTACCTATGGTGTACCTTTTAGAATAGTGGCATATTTTATATAGGAGAGGGAACTATGAGGCCCCTTCAGGGTCCATGGGCCAGTAGTTACTGCTACCTCGGTACCCTGTATACCTCTATGAGCAGGGCCATTCTCAAAGAATGACCCCTTTAAAAATAAAGATCATGATTTCAAGATATTCCATATTAGTATCAAATTAAGACTCGTTTTAATTAAACACATTTCTTTGTAACTATTGTTACTGTATATATTGTGCAATCTTAGTTTGCAATGCAATTACATACTAAATTGGCTAATGTAGAACAATAGACCAGATTGCTGCTGTTTTTACTTGTGCATGACTTACATTGTATTTTAGTTCACATTTGACCATAGAACAACACCCCTGTTGGTCCACACAAAGGTATCACTTGAAAATCATTCCTATGTAACTTTATAATACATCTCTCTTGCAGAAATTCATTCATGCATTTGTAATGCGTGTTTTGGCTAAATGTGTTTTGGCTAAACCCAGAGCTTCAACCTACAGTCTCTGTGCAGCTGCTCAAATCCATTTCTTGGCATTGTATAAACTCGATCTGCAAAGCAGACTGGGGCTCATCAACTCGCAGTCTCAAGGAAAGGAAATGATTAATAAATCACTGCAGATATTTATGGGGTAAATGTGGCGTTTATGCGTTAGTTGAGGTTATTACATGATTTGTGTTCCATGATGTGTGAGACCTTTGCATTCTGGCCTGAATAAACCCACAGAGGAATACCCTACACTCTCCTTCTACTTGCACATTATTGTCATACTTATTGACATTTGCCTTCAGACAACAAAGGCTTATAGCTTGAGAACATATCACATGTAACACGAGCTAGGAAACCACCAGATACTCAATCTTTTTACTACAATGCTTTCTGAAGGTTAGTTCTCATGCCAGTTGTAATAATTTGATCACATAAAGGCATTATCACCATATCAAACATTACCTGATATTTGTACCTTCACTTAACTAAACTAGGACCTGGGGTGTAAAGAAGTGTTGGAGCTTGAGATAAATATGGCTTAAGTAACAGAACACATGTTTTGCCCATACTTACTATTATCCACTGTTTTAGAATTCAGTCCCTGCAATGATATTGAGCAACAATGAGCTCTGAAGACTGTAGTTTTTGGGACTGGAATTGTTTATTCAAATGCTGTTCATCCACATTGACATTCACTGTTTGTGAATCACAGTGATGGAACCCCATGAGGTTGATGCCAATTGCCCCACCAAAGAAAAAAATTCCTTCTTATCTCCAAATATGGCAATTAGACTAAATCCCCAGACCAACATCCTATTCAAAAACATCTACTTTGCATAACCTGTCATAGTTTTGCTTTCAAGAAAGTCTCTTGAACTTTTATAAATTATAAATCATCACCCCCTTCTGTGACAGTGAGTTCCATAGTCTCACCACTAGTAGAACGATGACACCAAAGATAAGAGGTTGCTTGGGGGTTGATTGTATGCTAATAAACTGCTTATTAATAGAGATGAGCGAACACAATTCGAAACAGCTGTTTCGAATAGCACGCTCCCATAGAAACGAATGGAAGCGGCGAGCACGCAGACTTTGCTAGCGGCTGGCCGATTAACCCCTGGCTGCATCCATTCATTTTTATTCCTATTTCAATCCAGAAGAGGGGTTTTAAATTTAGCTGGATAGCAGTTAGTTATCTGAACTAATATGACTATTGTACATTATTATAATAATATCGCTAGGTTCAATCTTAACCAAAACTAGTGATATTGTTCCACATGATTATTTTTACAATGCAATTTTCCAGTCCAAGTGTTGCTAAATGCAGTCTTGCTGCTCGGTTGGCAGAAACAAGAATGTCAAGATGTGCGGTAGGTAATCGCATGTTGCACAAAGATGTGCAGTGTGGGAAAGAAACGCCTCTACTCTGACACAACCCACACTGGCGTGACTCCATTAAGGAGCACCAGCTCTTCCTTCAGCCTGCTCTCTGCTATCCTGAGGATGTATTGGGAACTCTTGGGCCACAGAGGACAGCCTCAGGGGCCTATGTGTTTGAGACCCCTGATCTAGAATATGACACAAGACTGATGGGAGTAAAGACAGTACAAGGTATAGGCAGCAAGAGTAGGAGAATACTGTTTGCCAGTCTTATAATGAGACTTCAAGATGTACAGCTTAGGGAGCGTTCACACTACTGTCTGTGTCTGACAAGTAGTGTCCGCTCCTAGTGTCCGCTCAAAATCTGGCACGGACATTAGAAGCGGACACTAGCTGTGTCCGTGGACACTAGCTGTGTCCGTGACACCTATCATTTATTTAAATGGCGATCGGGTGCGTTCTTTTGCACTCCGTGCCCTTCCTTCACTGTCCGCATGTAAAGATGTCCGACTTTTCAAGCGGACAGAAAAACCCGACATGTAGGGTTTTTCTGTCCGCTTGAAAAGTCGGACATCTTTACATGCAGACAGTGAAGGAAGGGCACGGAGTGCAAAAGAACGCACCCGATCGCCATTTAAATGAATGACGTGTCACGGACACAGCTAGTGTCCGCTCCTAATGTCCGTGCCAGATTTTGAGCGGACACTAGGAGCGGACACTACTTGTCAGACACAGATGGTAGTGTGAACGCCCCCTTACTCTTGAAGTGTTCCACATTTGTTTTATTTTGAAAAGACAAGGATATATGACTGCTTCAATAGTTACAAGTTTCTGGAAACGCTACAAAAAAATAAAACTGAAACCTACAGTCATACAGAGGTCTATGAATATTATATAGTGCTTATTAATCAGTATTGTTTATGGAATTTTTGTATTCTTTAGACCCTTGAGCTATTTATTTTACAATGTGTACCAAAGTTACTTAAGTATTTTACAGAATATAATTTTGGAGTGTGTGGTGTTGGAAATGCTGTGCAGCACTGGAAAATTGTATGGAAGTGCTCATTGATCAATAAATGGCACTGTTATTTGGGTATCATACGGTATGATGTACCAAGGCACATTATGATATGGTTATTTATATACTGTATGGCTGTACACCATCTTGAAGGGAGTTGGTTATGGGAAGCATGGTGGCTCAGTGGTCAGCACTGGAGTCCTGGGTTCAAATTCTTCCAAGGACAACATCTGCAAGGAGTTTGTACGTTATCCCTATGTTTGTATGGTTTTCCTCCCATACTCTAAAGACATACTGATAGGGAATTCAGATTGGTAGCCCAATATGGCACTATATCCATAATGTCCGTACAGCACTGCAGAATATGATGGCACTACACAAATAATCTAAATAAGAATAGTTCTTTAAATTATTGAGAGCAAGGAATTTCTGCCATGCACAATCGTATCTTCAACTGCATAATAATCTCTTTTATAATGGTGGTTCCAGAAACTAAAAAGTGATGATGTGTTTTCCAGAAGTAAAGCAATTTCATGTGAATTCTTTGAGTCTTCATTTATTCTATGAAAATACAATTGAAAATGCTATAGCACTGGTTCAAACAATATAAAAAAAACCTATGCTAGTAGTGTGCAGCTATGTTTATTTCTATTAATTGTTGATCAGTACTTTATGATATATGTATAATGGTTTATTACCCAGCCTACCCTTTTTCTACAAGAGGGTAAGTAAAGGACAGTATCTGGAATATATCAGCAATAAAATTCACATTGGAGAGTTAAATGAGCAACTACTGAGAGCAAGCAGAAGTTCATCCATTTGAGAATTTTCAAAGTCTGTTTTCCTTATCCTCCTAAATGTGGATAATATTTCTGCCGTTTATATGTGGACTAGCTTGTATTATGCTGGGTTTCATTTTTGCCATGTGTCTATAGGCCATTACCTGTAAGACAGAGGACCTTGATCACATTTAAACATACCAATTCTGTTTCTTGTTATCTGCCAGATGCTGTCTCATATAAAAGACGTAGTATAGAATTGGCAAGCATAATAGGAATAGATCATAAGATCATATTTTGGTTTAGATTCTTAAGTATAGTTACTTCCCATGAATGTGTTGAGATGTATTCTTCCATATGCAGTAGTGGGCTGCATTAATAAAATTCTTCAAAATGCTCATTTGTGTTGTAGAACAATGAAGACATTTATTTATATCAGTAAAGTTCTGGGCAAATATAGAAGGCATACTATTTTCTCAAAGCCACCGCCCATTGAAGCAGCCAATATTGCCTGTAGAAAGCAGTCATTGTGTAGCATTATCTAAAGACCATGGATATCTTTCCATTTATATATTTAGTAATGTTCATTTGCTTCCTAAATGCAAAATTAGACAATTTTCTGAATAATTTTCATTAAAAACAATCTACTAATTTGCTTGCTGCTGTAAAGTGTAAATCTTCTTCCTAGGTATTTGTTTAGCTAAATCTAATCACTCTGATCTTGTTATTTTCCATTAGTATTAAAGATAGCAGCAGAGAGGCGGTGAAGTTTGTACTCCACAGATGAGATAGTGGAAAGGAAGACGCATTTATGTTTTCTGTGAAGGCAGATCACACAATCTGTACATATAAGGAAAATGTTCGTTCTTGTACCATGTTAGCCAGTGGGTTGGAAATATAAAAAAAACAAAAAAACTTGATAGTCTTCAGTAGTTGATACCTTCTTTAATGGCTAACTCATAATGATGACAAATTACTGACGTTTCGGAACCTCTTGGGTCCTTTATCAAAGTAAATTTAAAACATTTCTGAAGGATGCATATTTATATACAGAGAGGGCACATAGGGTGTTAGAATTCCAGGAGGAAGGGGGGGTAAAAATTTTGGTTTTGAGAGGGAATTTCAGATCAAAAAGAGAACGACGCATTCATGAGTGTAAATTCATGACCCTGCTTCAGACACTGGAGTGTGGATTGAATTTGTCACAGAGTTTCATGTCTCTTTCCAGGAACGTGTGAACTGATAAGGACCTGTAAGTGTTTACATTGTCTCTACCAATTACTAACAAACCCCCCCCTTCCTCCTGGAATTCTAACACCCTATGTGCCCTCTCTGTATATAAATATGCATCCTTCAGAAATTTTTAAATTTACTTTGATAAAGGACCCAAGAGGTTACAAAACGTCAGTAATTTGTCATCATTATGAGTTAGCCATTAAAAAGGTATCAACTACTGAAGACTATCAAGTTTTTTTGTTTTTTTATATTTCCAATCTGTACATAGGGAGAATAGCACGCACAAAGCTGTTTGTAGGAGAGGACATTTCGAGGCAATGGGTAAAGGCATAATCCCATGACACCTACGCCTTGCCCAAATCACACCCACAAGAACTACCAAAATTCCTGAGACCATCCCTTTCCACCAAGGAAATGTCAAAAAGCTACCCATTTTGAGAGATAAATTTACTGAGACCATGCCCCTTTACTATTAATCACATCCCCTTCTCACCCTTTTCCAAGGACCGTCATCTATGTAAGAATAAAGAGAAAGCAGAGCATCCAAGACAAACTCTAAGGATTAGGTAAATCAGTATATAAATATATACTTAGGGCCTGTTCACACGAGCACAAAGGGGGTGTATTATGGCGCGTAATCCACGTCATAATCCACCCCCTTACAGTGGTGGTCCATGGAGACCGCCAGGCTACTTTTTTCCATGAGCGGCATGTTGCCGCCCACGGAAAAAGGAAGCGGGCTGCCCTTTCTTCAGGCGGATTCTGCGACTGGTTGAGTTGTGGCATCCGCCTCACGGCAGCAACCTCCGGAGTCGGCCTATTCATTTGAGCCGACTCTGGAGAGGGAAGCCGCAACTGTCAGAAGCCGCGATAGTTGTGGCAGGCGGGTTTTGATACAAGAGTGACTTAGTCACTCTTGTATAGTCGTGGCTTCCCGTGTCACCCTCAGTGCCAAAATCTGCCATACCGCCCTCCATATGAACTTAGCCTTAAATGGAGTCTATCATTGCAAATAGTCCTTTTTAGCTAAACACACTGCGACTAACTTCATGTTTTGTCCCCACCATTTCTTGTTAAAATACTTGCTTTTGGTATACAAGTGATCCTCACAGAGCACCCTGGGCATTCCCCAAGGCCTCCGAGCATCCCTCGCGTCATGCCTTCAACACCGCCCCTCCACTGCTTATGCTCAAAGCGACCATTTTGTTGTGGTCAACTACAAAGTAGATTTCAGCTACAACAGAACAGCGTCAGAGGCCAGGAAGGAGGAGGAGAGATGGAGCACAAGCAGTGGAGAGGTGGTGTTGAAGGAATGACGCAAGGGGTGCTTGGAGGCCTCCGTGAGGATCATTTGCATAGCAAAAGAAAGAGTTTTAACAAGAAACGGCTGGGATAAGACAAGACATAAGTAGAGGGAGATGTAATCTCTAACAGGCTGTAAAGAAGTCAATCCACATAAGAAACTGTACTAGTATATGATAGTAGACAAACATTACATCCGACTTGTATTACAGGAGGAACACATAACCAAAGAAAAGTCTAGAACTAGGAACAGGCTCTGTTTGAAGTGATCCCCCATCCAACTCCAACTTCTCTGTATTATACACCTATTCCCAGTACTCACATCCAGAAGCAATGGGGTTGTCTGCTGGGCAACAGTCAAACAGGGTGGAAAATTCACAATGCAGAATAATTCACTTAGGTCATTTATGTAGCACTTTATTTCTCTGTCTCTGGGATACTGCTGAGAGACATAGATCATTCTAGCCTATTATACAAAACCATTAGTAGTTCCCTGGATGAGTTATAGGTTTGTTAAAACATTTAGATGTATTTAATATATATAATCAGAAAAGTATTTATCCATAGGATAAAGGATAGAGGATAAGGGCAGAGGATAAATACCTGATAGGTGGATGGTCCTTCCATTCACTTCGGAGACAGCACTCAGCTATATCTAGCACTCCCATTCACTTCAATTGAAGCGCCAACAATAGCCAAAGTACAGCACTCATTGAAGTGAATTGGAGCACTATACACCACCCATCACACCCATATTTAGCCTAGCTGTGGCCTCCTGAATAGGCAGTGGGGTAAAGGACCACTCATTCTTATTTTGTGGCATAAGGCCATTAATAGCATTTTTATTGTAAAACTTATAACCTGGAATTGTTTAGAATTTGATGCTATACAGTATAGTAATCCTCAAGATTTTAATGGGAACAAGGAGAAGATACCTAAATTAGTAAGCAGATCTACAGTATAGCCTATAGACTGCCATGTAGCACTCAACTCTGGGTCCTGAGGAAGTTGATACAGACTATATAATATGACTTTTGAGGTAAATGAACAGAATAAACTCTTGAACTAATGCGGTGAACAAATCATAAAACAGCGCTCCAATCAGATACATATGGCTGAGCACAACACCGCCATCTCTGGTATTTTACTGGTACTGACTCACGGTAAGTGAGAGAGCTGAAAAGCAGTTCAGCTACATCTAATATATTTGGCACAGAGATTAGGGCAACAAGACCTATATAGACCATATATGTACCATGTATAACACCCTTTCTCACACACGGTCTATGTCTAGTCAGTACAATATCTGAGTTTATTTTTTTATTATTAAATTTGTACTTTCTGGGTTCTGTTGTGTTTTCTTTTAACTTTGTTTTTCCAGCATCGACAACTAAAAAGCAAATGTTAGTGAGGCTGCGGGTGCTGTAGTACCGCTTACTGCCTGACTCCTCCCACTTGCTTTAGTTCCTTATGAACTAATCATAGTCAGCACTGTGAACTAAAGGAGTTAGTTCACTTTGAAGATCAGTTCATTTTGAACTTATCATTCATGAACTGCCTATCACTATTGTGTATGGAACAGGGCTTACATTGTAGTTCGACTAATATTAGGCTACATGCACAAAATGCTGCACATGTGCCAGGTCCATGAATGGACGGCATAGGTGATGTCCTGTGTTCCGGCCGTGCCTCCCCTTGGGTTTTGTCCCACACTTACGGCTACCATGCATGGGCCCTTGATAATGTACATGTGTATGAGTACTTTACAATATAATGGGTCAATATGCAAGTTGTTAAAAACAAGGCTTGCACACTGGCAATACATAAGGCCATGTATATGGAGACTTACTTCCAGAGATATCATCAGTTGAATACATAGTTGTGATTGGAATATTTGTACACAGTTTCTACCAGTCCTGAACATATTTTCATCTGTTGATATCTCTGGAAATCCTATAGGTAGAATGTTACAGAGTCTCCTCTTTCATTCGACACCAAACATTTACATGAGTTATAATGACCCTTACAATCCTCATTTTCCCTGAATTACACAAAAGCCCATACACAATGAGAAGCATAGCGCAGCTCTCGATAGAGAAGCAAGGGAAAGAATAAATAAATGTAGGATTTCAAAGGAGCCAAAATGTAATTATAGCACCATGCTATCATAGTAACTTTCCATATTAGTTTGTCTATCCTATTAACATCACTATACCAGATACCAATGGTTTTCAACCTCTTCCACTTTCTTACCATCAATAATCACTGACACAGGCTGCTCCTTCTTTCTACCCAAATTGAAGATAATCTTTTGTCTTTGTAAAATTTAGTATCAGACAACTCATCTAACACCATACCACAAACTTATCCAATACTTTCCTGTACACCACCTCACAAATAACAACAACAGGTTCATTCTGAAAACCTCCTCTGCAGACTTTCTGCCCCTATCACACCTATACGGAAAATGCCAGCCTTTCTGCAGGTATACTTGACATGCTGCGATTTTGAAAAGCTGTAATTTTTTTGTGTGTAATGTATGGAGATGGGATTAGCCAGAATCAATTTCACTTTGCAGGTACTATGCAACACATCATTTTTTGCTGCAGTGTTTATGTTGTGGCAAAAACTCAGCATTTTTGTAACAAGGGGCTTCAGCCTAAAGCAGTATTTTGGAGGTGACTGGGTGGATAAGCAGCTTGCACCTACGATGGAATGTCAATTAGAAAGGTGATTAAAAGAGTTGTGTCTCCAAACACAAATTCTGAAGATAAGTGCATTAGCAGTACCTGACTTAATTTTCCCATACAATAATGTTCCCACATAATCCTGCAATCCTACAATCCTATGAACTACCATTTGTAAACATGGCCACAAGATAAATTCAAAAATAGGCAGAATTTCTGTTTTCCCCAACAAGAAATTGTAGGTATCATTAAACACTCCCAAAAAACTAGAAATGTCCTGCAAAAAAACCCAATTCTAATATGGCTATAACACTGTAAAAATAAAAATAAAATTATAGCTTTAGGCATGATACCATGTAGCATTCTGCAGCAAAAAAAAGTGATGTGGGAAAAACCATAGTGGCTACGCATCAGTTTTTAAAGCAGCGCTTTTCACAGAAAGTCCACAAAGGGTTTCTGTTTCAATTATACCTATAGGAAAATCGCCAGCATTTCCGTATGTATAATTGACATGCTGTGATTTTCCAAAACAATGATGGTTTTTGGAATTGCAACATGTCCACAGAGGATATTTTTTCGCAAGGTGTGAATGGGATTCGCTAGGATTCCATCCACCTTGTAGTGACTGTAAAACACCATGGTTTTTTTGTGGTCTTTCCACCATAGACAAACGTGGTGTTTATGCCACGTGGGACCCCGTGGAACCTGCTTTTATTTAGAAAGAATTCTAAAACATTTGGTATAGCCATAACCATATTGACTTATACAGTCCTATGAAAAAGTTTGGGCACCCCTATTAATCTTAATCATTTTTAGTTCTAAATATTTTGGTGTTTGCAACAGCCATTTCAGTTTGATATATCTAATAACTGATGGACACAGTAATATTTCAGGATTGAAATGAGGTTTATTGTACTAACAGAAAATGCGCAATATGCATTAAACCAAAATTTGACCGGTGCAAAAATATGGGCACCTCAACAGAAAAGTGACATTAATATTTAGTACATCCTCCTTTTGCAAAGATAACAGCCTCTAGTTGCTTCCTGTAGCCTGGATGAAGGTATTTTGGACCATTTCTTTCTACAAAACAATTCAAGTTCAGTTAAGTTTGATGGTCGCCGAACATGGACAGCCCGCTCTCAAATGATCTGAAAACAAAGATTGTTCAACATAGTTGTTCAGGGGAAGGATACAAAACGTTGTCTCAGAGATTTAACCTGTCAGTTTCCACTGTGAGGAACATAGTAAGGAAATGGAAGACCACAGGGACAGTTCTTGTTAAGCCCAGAAGTGGCAGGCCAAGAAAAATATCAGAAAGGCAGAGAAGAAGAATGGTGAGAACAGTCAAGGACAATCCACAGACCACCTCCAAAGAGCTGCAGCATCATCTTGCTGCAGATGGTGTCACTGTGCATCGGTCAACTATACAGCGCACTTTGCACAAATAGAAGCTGTATGGGAGAGTGATGAGAAAGAAGCCGTTTCTGCACGTACGCCACAAATAGAGTTGCCTGAGGTATAAAAAAGCACATTTGGAGAAGCCAACTTCATTTTGGAAACAAAGATTGAGTTGTTTGGTTATAAAAAAAAGGCGTTATGCATGGTGTCCAAAAAGAAACAGCATTCCAAGAAAAACACTTGCTACCCACTGTAAAATTTGGTGGAGGTTCCATCATGCTTCGGGGCTGTGTGGCCAATGCCGGCATCGGGAATCTTGTTAAAGTTGAGGGTCGCATGGATTCCACTCAGTATCAGCAGATTCTTGAGAATAATGTTCAAGAATCAGTGACGAAGTTGAAGTTACGCCGGGGATGGATATTTCAGCAAGACAATGATCCAAAACACCGCTCCAAATCAACTCAGGCATTCATGCAGAGGAACAATTACAATGTTCTGGAATGGCCATCCCAGTCCCCAGACCTGAATATCATTGAACATCTGTGGGATGATTTGAAGCGGGCTGTCCATGCTCGGCGACCATCTAACTTAACTGAACTTGAATTGTTTGTCCAAAATACCTTTATCCAGGATCCAGGAACTGATTAAAAGCTACAGGAAGCGACTAGAGGCTGTTATCTTTGCAAAAGGAGGATCTACTAAATATTAATGTCACTTTTCTGTTGAGGTGCCCATACTTTTGCACCGGTCAAATTTTGGTTTAATGCATATTGCACATTTTCTGTTAGTACAATAAACCTCATTTCAATCCTGAAATATTACTGTGTCCATCAGTTATTAGATATATCAAACTGAAATGGCTGTTGCAAATACCAAAATATTTAGAACTAAAAATGATTAAGATTAATAGGGGTGCCCAAACTTTTTCATAGGACTGTATATCAAAGCTAACATATTCATACTACAAAGCTCCTGGCACAAAGAAGCAATAGTGGAATTGCATGTCTTTTTTCTGTCCCTCCATTAAACAGGTATTCCCATGAACATTCTCATATTTATATTTGTAGATAATTAAAAGTTAAACATTTTTGCAAATATAAGCAATTAAAAATTCTGCAGTGATTTTCTATAAATATGTTACTGGTGATATATGTTGTCTTGATTGGTTGTCATTGGATACGACTACAAATGCAAAAACTTTCTGTAGTCTGGGACTTGTCAGGAGCCCAGCTATGATATTCTTATAGTAGCTGAGTTATTAGGTAGACACTATATGTATTACAACATATCCCGGCCATTACAAGGAAATCATAGCTGAGTTTCTGACCCTAGGAAGGTCCTGCATTCATGTTCATATCCACTGGCAATCGATCAAGACACTAACTTGTGACCATAGAATATTTAGAGAAAATCTTTAAAACTCTACAAAATTTTCAATTACTTCTATTTACAAAAATGTTTAACTTTTAATTATATACAAACTTAAAAATGGTTATGTACATGAGACTACCCCTTTAAGTACTTTGCATTAGACCAAGACCATGTGAGAATTGACATTACCACCTTGTATTTCATACAAAAAGATAAAAAAGAAAAAAAAAGAAAAACAATAAACGCCACTGCGACTATTTATTTGCTTTGTGGTCTTGTTAGATGGTTATTTTTCACATGAATACTGTATTGAAGCATTTGCTGAGGCTGAATCACGTTGCTAATGGACACTTAAAGTTAAAGCTGTAAGGTGGAGGTGAGAATTTTATATCCTGACCACAGATGGTGTCAGATTAACATTCTCACATTTTTTGTCATGGTGTGAATGTGCTATGCAATTGGATGAGAATAAACTACTAAAAATAACAGTAGTACTACTATTTGGATAGGGAAAATGTATTTTTGGCTGTCACTCCTAAAGCCAGATGGTCATCAGCTTCTGCCTTGTCTGGGACACAGATGCTTGTGACATTTAATACTCATAAAGTTCATATGATTATAGCTTATATGCCAATAATTCTACCATTTTTCTGGAAAACAAAAACTGGATTGGAAAGAGGTCACTGGATATCTTGTATATTGTTGGCTATTGATTTCATGTCTTGGTAATTCTGTAACTGTAGTGAGACAATGGTGGTCATTTATTAATAGCTGCTCAGCTTTTATAAACACCTCTTAGATATATGGTTATTCACATGTGTGAACATTTTGATGGAATATGCTACATTAATGTTTCATTTTTTTTTTTATATGGCATTGCGATTTCAGTAAAAGGCTACCTCATTTTACTGTAAATAATTACTTATATTTATTAAAAAATAGTTGCGTCATTATTAGCAAAATCAATCCAAGTTAAATATGAATTTTTTAAACAATATTTCAGACCCTCATTTCTATTATTCCACAAGATTTGCTAAGCATTTCACTTTTACCCTTAATATTTTTACTATATCAGTAATAACCCCTTTCCACTTTGCGCTGAGCTTGTAGTTAATGCCTAGCCCCATAATAGTACAGCACTGTAATGTTGTTGGTACAGGAGCTGCGCCTGTGACATTACTTTTGGCACTTGGCTCTATTACACAGCCGAGATCCAAGACTAGTTACCAGAGTCGAAAGATTCTCTGAATCCAGTGTATTAATCTCCTGGATGCCATTGTCAATAGCAATCATAGCATCCAGGGATTCTGGGGGTCAAATCACCCACCGCCAGCAATTGGATTCCTGTGATAAGGTCGCAGGGTGAGAGATTTGCAAGACCGAGCAACGGTCTCCTGACTGCCTATGCACATTTCACATAGGGAGCCAGATGTCTGATGTGTTGTAACGCTATGAACTGAGGACCAGAGATTCCAAGGACACTATCTAAAAGTAGTGTTATTTATACTGTAAGAAGAACGCCATTAAAAAAAATATACCACAATGTGCAAAATAGCATATTTTGTTTGCTTCAATTTCTCCCAAAAATAGCAATAAAAAGCAATTAAAACATCCTACATACCAGACACTGGTGCCAATAAAATGTACAACTCGCCCTGCAAATAAAGAGCCCTTACATATCTCCGTCAGCAAAAGAGGAAAATGTTACAAGCATCACAACACGACCCCAGGAAAATCATTCATTTTCAAAAAATTATGTTTTAATAGTAAATATAGTGAAACATAATATAATCAATAGAACTATTGTTTCAACATAATCATAAAGACCCGTCGTACAAAGTCGGCATGTCATTTTTAATGCAGAGGGAACGCTGTAAGAATAAAGTGCAACAAACTAATCAAAGAATTATGGGGCTTTTCGTATGGATCCCTAAAAAACATTTATAAAAGATAATAAAAAATATTATATGTACCCCAAAATAATGGCCAGTGAAGGTACAACTCGTCACACAAAGCATAAGCCCTCAATGTCAACAGAAAAATAAAAAAGTTAGGAATTCTTGAAAACTTAGAAGGAAATTGTGAAAATATTTGCCAATCGTTAACGTATAAACTACCATGCGTCATTAAAGAGTTAAAAAGCAGCAGAAGCACATACATTTTAAAAAAAAATAATGCTCATGCTTCTCACCATTGAAAGTTTGTGCCTGAAATGGATTACATCTGTTGGTTATCGGTTTTGCATGGACACAGAGACATTCAAGATATAGAAAATGAAACAGATATGAAAACTAGATCAACCATGGAGAGAACACCAAATGAGAATGGGCGAATGAAGCCTAAATGTGAATAGCTTGAATTCATCATGAAGTTCATCATGACCACGATCCCAATGCAAAATCTGACTTGGCAACTTTTTCTGCTGGCTTATTATGCTTTTCTACTATTATTGAATAAAGAATCCATCTTGCAAAAATAAAGGATTTACTAGCTAGTGGCGCTGTATTCTGAGGTCCATAACTTCTGCATTTATCGAGCTATGTGAGGACTCTTTTTGAACAACATTTTTTTACTCCTACAGCTAGTTCCTTGTCCCATTTCTAGAACTGTACTGTGTTATCTTTACTCTTTTAATCACTTTTTTATACCATAGCTTTTATACCATAGGTTTTGCAATAAGCTATCATGTTGCAGCAGGTTACCAGTGTCTAAGGACTCATTCACACGGGGCAAGAGGGGGCAGATTTTGGCACTGAATCCACCTCAGAATCATCACAATAGAGGTCTATGCAGACAGCTAGCTTCTTTTTTTCGTGACTAGGAAAAAAGAAGCGAACTGCCCTTTCTTCAGGTGGATTCTGCAGCTGATTCAGCCGCGGTGTCTGCCTCGTGGCAGCACCCTCCGGACTAGGCCAATTCATTTGGGCCTAATCTGGAGCGGGAAGCCGTGACTGTCGGAAGCTGCGTCAAAATCAGGACCAAAATACGCCATCCCATGCCCTGTGTGAACTAGGCCTTATTCAGTTAAACTTTGCTACATCTGTATACTATTTATATAGATTATTTATTTATTTATATATAAATAAAATAATGAATTCTAAATGTTCTTTGTTTTTCCAGTGTACTGTATATTGCTTCAGTTCCAACTGATAAACATGATTTACGGAAATAATGTGTGTATGTCATTTTCAAATCTATATTTATGCCTTTGTTATTTCAGATTATCTTGAATTCAATGCATAAATACCAGCCAAGGCTACATATAGTCAAAGCAGATGAAAACAATGCATTTGGATCAAAGAACACAGCTTTCTGTACACATGTGTTTTCAGAGACAGCTTTTATATCAGTCACCTCTTATCAGAATCACAAGGTAAGTCATTGCAGACTCTTCAGGCTTGCTAATGCATGCTTCTTTTACTGGAGACATAATGGGAAGTCATGACTAAACTCCCTGTACTAGACAATTTAATACAGCCTTTGGCTGCATCTTAAAGGGCCAGTGTGCATGCTGAGTATTCTACCCCCACACCTTATCCCATTGGAATATGCTTGAGCAAACAGGTCCCTGGTATCCTTGCAAAGATGTTTGGCTAGCCATTTTGTCTGCTTGTTTTTTTTGTTTGTTTGTTTTTTTTTAGTCTCTGCCTGTTTACCTGTATCTGCACCTGTTATGCCTGCCTTGAACTCTGCCTGGTTACTCGCACCTGAACCAGTTCTGTCTGCAATGATCTCTGACTTCAACAATTTTGTGGTGGGGTCCTGGGGACTAGTGTACTTAGAAAAGGTTTAATTAATCAATTGATAGAGATAGGAGTCTGAGTGAAAATTGTCTGTTTCATCACAACAGTGTTAGAACAGCTTGCTATGCATTATAGGAATAGACCGTGTGGTCAGGGACGTGTGTAGCACCACTCAAACTATCAATCACAATTCTCAGCATCCAATTCACATCCAGTCTGTACTGTATGTACTGCACCATGTAGCAACTGCAGGAATCAATGAGTCAAATAAAAGCAACATGTACAATGCATGAGAATGTCCAAGAAGACCAAGTATAGACAAGTAAGTCATGCTGAGCACATGTTGTGTACATTTTGTAATTTAGCCATTGCATTTTATTTGCAAAAATCCCCAAAAACCCGGTGAAGTAATTGTAGTAATTAAAGTAATCTATTTGCCTGTGCCAAGTTTTACTTCCTAATACATTTTCAACGTAAATTCATACTAGTGATGGTTTGTAACCCACATAGTCTCTGTGACATCTGTTGTGTATTACAGAGAATATTACATCACTTGTCCAACGTATCTCAGTGGAAGAGTAGTAATAATACTAATAATAATACATGTTATTTATATAGCACCAACATACTGTGCCAGGTTGAGCTGATGTGAAAGTGGCAACATTTATTTGAATCAGTTCTTTAGAGCCAATTACTAAATTTCCATAGATTTATGTTTTCAAATAATAATAGTGTCAACATATAGTGGTCATCCCAGGACCAATTAATATTATAACTTCGGGAACCAGTGTACTATAGGGTGTAGGTAAAAACACTATCCAAAGATGTCTATTCATATTCACACATAAAGCCATTACTGCAAGTCTTTGTTTTCTTTAAATGCAAGGTTACCTAGTTACATGGGGTGGGATTGGAAAGGGCATGACATGAAGCGACACATGAAGGAAATAAGCCTTTATATATTCTCAGGAGCAGCAATGCTATTTTGCTATAAAAAGGCATCTAACTTTATTTTTGAAGTTTTCAACTGTTGCGACCATCTCCTTCAGTAGCCTATTCCACAGATTCACAGTCCATGAAGTGAAGAAGCCTCATTGCTAGGGTTGAGCCGATCTTGAGATTTCAAGATCGATTTTAAAATCCGATCTCCGATCATTTTCCAGCTGATCTCGATCCAGATCGCGATCGTGAAATTTGCTCGATCGCCGATCAGAATCCGATCTTTTCCGAACCCGATCCTCAACCCTAATCAATGCTTCTCTATGGGAAAAGTCACTTTTAGGGTTGAGCCGATCTTGAGATAACCTCCGATCTCGATCCCGCTGGAAAAGATTGGGTCGGAATTCCGATCACGATCGTGAAATTTACTCGATCGCCGATCGAAATCCGATCTTTTCCGATCCTGATCGCTCAACCTTACTCATTGCCTGTGGAGATTAAACTTCTTTTTTTTTTTAACCCAGATGGAGGGAGTGTCCCCTTGTCTTTTCAGGGGATTTTACATGGAACAGCTTTTCCCCATATATGTTGTATGGGCCATTTAATTTTTTTTACAGGTTTATCGTATCTCCCCTTGAATACCTCTTTCTCAAGACTAAGCTAATGTAACTCCTTTAGGCTTAATTCATACGTAAATTACGTGTGGCTTATTTTGGTACCGGAAAAAAAATGCTTCCTAATTAGGAAGCATTTTTTGGACCTTGTGGAGCGTTTTTTTGTGAAAACTGCTTCCAGGCGGTTTTCCCATCCTTAAAGAGAACGGTCCGCAAAAAATGTGTTGCATTTTTTACTGCGCTTTTTTTGTAAAAAAAAAAGCAACGCTTTTTTACCGGACATTTTACGCTTCCCATTCACTTTTATTGCTTTTTTCAGGCGGAAAACGCCTGAAGAAAGATCATGTTGCTTTTTTTTTCACCTAGCGTAAAAAAAAAACTAGCTAAAGAAAAACAAACCTAGCCCTCTACATAGACTATTATATTATATATTATATTATATATATTATATACATATAATATATATATATATATATATATATATATATATATATATACTCTACATAAATATTCCATTATTATGACGTGGATTCCGCTGTCAAAATCCTCCTCCATATCCCCATGTGAACTAGCCCTTACTCTCTCCTTATAACTAAGATCTTCCATGCTCCTTATCAAATTTGTGGCCATCTAGTATACCTTTTCCAACTCTAGGGCATCCTTTCTATGAACTTGTGCCTAGACTCAGGGCCACTTTAACCATAGGGCCAACAGTACACTTGCACTGAACCCTATGGTAGCCAGGGCTCTATTTGGACAGTGGGGCCATCATTCTGGGCTGCCCCAGTCGCATACAATGATGAAGCAGGGAGTCGTCCGCTCCCTGCTTCACCACTGTTCCCCAAGAGCTGCAGGCACAATGTGATGACATCACTTACATAACGCCTGCAGCTCCCTGAAGACTCTGGACCAAGACAGCAGGGGAGAGAGGAACGGTGAGCATTAGTGAGTTTTTTTGTGTGTGATAGAAGGGGGACAATAAACTGTAGATGACTGTAGGGCTATGAAGACAAACATGGATTCATTATAAAGCTTACCTCCCCCTAAGACATGTATTGCTTGCAGATTATTTTTACCCAGATGCCTAATTTTATATTTCTCCACATTCATCCTCATTTGCCAGGTGGATGTGCAAAGATTCAGTCTGTCCAAATCTGCACATAACTTGTGTATATTCTCCATAGACTGCGATGTAATACACAGCTTGGTGTCATCTACCAAACATAGTTGTAAGAGAATTGCTAGGACAGCAATTCCCAGTAACTGTTTAAACCCTGGGACGGGGCACAAGAGACAGTGAACCCTAAGCTGAAGCCCCCAGCTTTCCCTTCCTACTGCCAGACCCTATCCTAGGTAATAGGCGGCAACCACGAAGACGTTCCCTCCCTGAATATGTGAAACACAAAACGCAGACAAGACGAACAACAACAACGGGAGGTCAGCTAGCCAAGGGTCAGTAACAGTCGAGCGATGCAGTGCCAAATCGGATTCAAAAGAATAGCCAGTGAGGAAAGCCAAAGGTCAAGGATAATAGTGTAAGCAAAACAGGGACAGTAAAGAGCAAGTATGCACACAGCACTAGAGCCATGTTCACACAGTGCGACCAAAAACTTTAAGCCATGAACCAAACTGCACTTGCACTCTGCACGCGAGCAGAGGGCGGCGCAGAGACCCGAACAGGCAGAGATGTTACAACACTGCTATTAATTTGATCTTCTATAAAATTAATAAATTAAGTCAAATATCAGGTCTTTAAGAATACATGAGAAATCCTTCAATTTCTCTTAAAATGACTCTTGCTTCTTTCCCCATTACATATATTTTCATGTACTTTACAAATGAAAGAAGGAATGAAGACTGCATTAACTCACAGTGTAACTTTTTTAAAAAAAAAACCTCAAGGAAATGCTAAAATATGCTAATTTTTTTTCAAATATATATCAGACTGGAGGGGCCTAACTCCCAGCAAACTCATCAAATAGTTGTTCTCAGCAGCTGATACCCAGAGAAGGGAAGAGTAAGAAGGCAGCTCAGCTCTGTGTCTAGTAACAAAACTGAGTCACTGGAGCTTAGGTCAAATTCAAATGAATGGGAGCTGATCTGCAATACCTGGTCTGGTCACTACAAAGAAAACAGCGCTATCTGCTTCCTGTTCCATTCTCTGGTGAAGTTGCTAAGAATAGCTGATCAATGGGGTTGACGTGTGTTGGAGCTTTGCTGATCCAATATTAATGATCTATTATTAGGACAAGTCATCAATAATTTTAGCCTGGAAAACCCCTTTAACCACTTCAGTACCGGGCCAATTTGTGGTCCAGGACCAGACACATTTTAGGTTTATTTTGTATGTGTGGTTTTGAGGTCTGTAAAATTTTTCTCGTATGTCTCAGTCAACTAATTTTTGCGCCTTTTTTCGGGGACACATAGGGCTTTATTTTTATGTTATTTTTATTTTCAAATGTGTTTTAATTTTTTTTATATCCGGGAAAATATAAACAAAATAGGAGGGAAATTGTGTCTGGTTTTCAATTATTTTATTTTTTTTATTTAATAACACAAAGTGTCACTGAAAAACTTTATAATACAGTTTTTCCTCTCCGTTACTGTAATTTTTATTTTGTATGGTGTCGTTGGGGGAGGCACTATAACCTTTAATAACGGCGTTTTATTAGCGTATTATTATTATTATTATTATTATTATTATTATTATTTTATTTACATTTTTTAAAAACTTTTTTATTTTTATTTAATTTTTTTTCCAGATTGTATCCCCATAAGGTGATAAGAGACCTTTGGGGACATCTGATCACTTATTTTTTTGTACTGGAGGCTAATTTCTCCTATAACTGGGGCTGCTACATTTAGCCTCAGTTGCAGGAGAAATCCAGCCTCCTGCATGCTGTATACACAGCTTACTGAGCTGATCTAGGTCCTGTAGGACCCAGCAGCTTTTGCAAGACTCTGCTCCCGGCGGATCACGTGTCCGGATCAGAGGGCAGCTGAATTATGGCAGCGTCCATAGCTGTGTATACAGCGCTCATTGAGCGCTGTATACACAGCGATCCAGAAGGCAGGGGAGGTAATAAATCTTCCCTGCTATCTCTCTGGGAGCTCCGGCTGAAGTTACAGCCGGCTCCCATTGAAATCAGCTGCACGATCTCCATGCAGCTGCTGTGTTCTGACTGGACGTACAGGTACGTCCTGTCAGAACTAGGCAACCACTTCCCGGACGTATATAGTCTATGGGCGGTCCGGAAGTGGTTAAGGAATGAAAGTCAGTCACTATTTATATATAATATCTGTGCCCTATCCTACAGATTGTTTCCATGGTTCTTTGAAAGCCAATAGTTACCTATCATAACTTCAGAGAAGTGTATTGAAGAGCTACCACCAGAATTGTTTTATTTCATTCAGGGAAGACAGGGAAGATTTTCACAAGTCTCAATAATTTAATTATTCTGTATAGCACAGATAATTTTAATATACGTTGCTTTATGGGTTTTTCTTTATGCCGATTATGATTTATTAAATGTGCTCTCCATTCGTACACAGTACATGCAACTTGCACAGCTCCTACTTTTTCAGCATCAAGAGATTGAAAAGCTCTGCAATTTTAAGAATCAATCAGTATTTTATTATTGATTATTTTATTAATACTGATTATTATTATTGATCAGTATTTTTGTTTATGTCTTCTTGTAGATTACACAGTTAAAAATTGAAAATAATCCTTTTGCCAAAGGCTTCAGAGGAAGTGATGACAGTGACTTGCGTGTAGCTCGTCTGCAGAGGTACTTAATATAATCTAAAATATTATGTGCATATATAGCTCAATAATGCACTTTAAAGGGGCTCTATCATTGGGAAAAGTCATTTTTAACTAAGCACATACTTGCATAGCCTTTACATAGCCTAACCTTTTGTATGTAAATTGCCTCAGTAGTTTTTGAATGAGACTGTTTTTATTCATATGTTAATTAGTTTCCAGCAAGTCCAGGAAGTCTCAACGAGCACTCTGTTGTGTGTGAGAGCAGGGAGATGAGTCATCAGCAGCAGCAGCAGCCTGTGTACACACAGGAGAGAGGAGTGCTCACAGACACTTCCGATTGCATGCCGGAGGCTAACTAGCATATGAATAAAAATGGGCTTATTCAAAAACCACTGAGGGAATTTACATACAAAAGGTATGTGTGGAATAGCCTTTCTAAAGGATATGCAAGTATGTGCTTATTTAAAATGACTTTTCCCAATGATAGAGCCCCTTTAAAGGAAAGGGAACTATGCCTAAATGTTTATCTTTTCTTTTGGCCAGTGATCTCTAACTAATTTTGATATAAAAATTAAATATGAGAGAATGGACCTCTCTGGTAGCAATGCTAACAACTAGCACCTAGTCATTTTCTCTGGGTCTCGTAGCACCAACTGTCACCATACCCATTTGTATCTGACTCTTCTCCCTCTACCAGTGCCCCATATTTTTCCGCAGTGTTCACATAATATTGATATGCAGTATACACTGGTTCTTGATAAAGGACTAATGGTGAAGTTGTATCTGTTATATGGCAGTAAAGGTTAGGATACCAATTGTTTCACATTATTTACTATTTAATGCAAATAAAGATAATGTTTGTTTTCTATTTTATTTGTTTTATTTATATTAAAGAATATAAAATGTAACATAATCTCAATATTGTCTGCTATTGTATCAAAAATGTTCATTTACTGATTAATGATATTCTGTCTGAATTTTTAACCATGGTAATTAATAATTAATATTTCTTCCCCAGTAAAGAATATCCCGTTATATCTAAGAGCATCATGAGACAACGTTTGGTATCAAGTCATCCGGGGCAGTTGACGAGCAAGTCAGACCTTAATGCCCTCCATAGTAGCCACCAAGGTTTACAGCATTATCAGTATGAGAATGGGGCGCATATGCAATTTGGTGCAGCCGATGCCCAAGATCTACCGCTCAACTCATTCACAGCTCAGAGGGACTCAGGGCTGTTCTACCACTGTTTAAAAAGAAGAGGTATTTTACAACTAGGTTGGGTGAATTTCTCAAATCATTTTTATTGAAACCTCAGATACTTATTGTATAATCTATTATTATATCTCAAATGGACATGCTGGGTATTGTGATATGTTTATTGCAGGGTTTGTGCAGTATTATATATGGACCCCTAAATTAAAATATCACTGAGAAGGTGAGGGGGATACAGTGCCAAAAGTGCTATGCTGTGAGAGATCAGATGACACATTATTAGGGCTAAGATGTTATCTTACTACAGCTGGATTTACACTACTAGCAGGTTTTTTTGCCCATTTAGAATTTTATTTCATAAAATCTGCATGAAAAGTTGAGTAGCTCTGAAAATATTTGCATTCCTTGGACTGATTTAAAGCCTTATATTCTCTCCTCCCTTTACATCTCAAAGATATGGTTGATCTGCAAAGTACGACCTTGGAATGACCTATTGTTTAAATTATGTTTCTATATTATAAAAATATTTTTAAGACTATTTAGTGATATTGTTTTTTTGTTGTTATCTATTATTTAAAATATAATCCTAAATCTTGCAATTCCAACTCTTCTCACTAAGCCTAAAATATTTGTTTCCTGGAAATGAACCATAGTCACAATAGACTGGAGCAGATCCTATTGACTTCTATGGGAGAGATCTCTAGGCATGGTCTGTAACCTCTCTAGAAGGGGTTGTATATAAGCTGTGAAATCCCCTATTCTCACTGGTTGATTCTGTGTTTTATCTACATATACATGATGTCTTTGATTATGAGTGTGCTGGTAATTGGTTATGGGGATAATGTCACTCCTTGAGGAGAGACCACCTTCTCAGGTGTGTGGAGTCTTACAAATAGCCATTTAAGCTCTACTAGTAAGTCAGATAGCTGATGCAGAGAATTCTCCTATAGAAAAACAGGAAGAACAGCAGGATTTTTTTTTAATTTTTTTAAAATATAGATAACAACATGGAAAATGTTTATGAACTTCACTAAAAATTATTTAATATGTTTAACATAAAAAAATAAAAAAAATAAGTCATTTTCTGGCAACACATTCCCTTTAACTGAATGGTCTTCTGAGATCTCACCAATAGAATATGTGAACAGAGAATACACCATTGTACAATTTAATGCCATGGAAAAGAAGTAAGGTAAAGTAAAGTGAAAGAAGGTATTTACAATAATATTTAACTACAGACATAAATATGATGTAGCTTTGGGAAAGTGTGTAGAGATTGAGCTTCCTTTCAACAATGTAAGTGCAATTCCATAACATTTGTAGTTATAGCATATAAACACCCTTCCCCTAAGGATCATTCTTAAAAGAGTTGCACAACCACTTTATTTTACTTGGAAAACCATTTTCCAAGAAATAAATCAGAAATTAATAATAAATTAGTCATATTCACTTTATGCAATTCACCCTGTCCAGCTGAGAGGGAAGGTAAGGGAGGACACATCTCTATATGAAGGCCAGTTACACAGTAGACAGTTACTACACACACAGTACATATGTTATTAGAAAGATGCTACACATGTTCATTACACAAGCATCACATTTCTTCTAGCTGCACTCAGCTTTACTTAGCTCTCCAGGCATGTGATGTACAGGCTGATATACTTTATGTGGATGTATACAACACATAGGATGATAGAGCACGATCAGCTTCTATAAGCTGCTTATCTACATCTGGGGATGTTTGGACACATGATATATTAAAGAGGTTGCCCAAATAATTTTTATTGATGAGCTATCCTCAGGGTAGGTCATCAATAAGAGATCAGTGACTTCCAAGATCCCACTGATAAGCTGCTTACATATCATATGATCATATGAGCACCATGACTTCTTCACTGTTTGCATCACTCGGTGTCTGTTTCAAAATGGTTCCGAACTATAACTACCTCATCCCATAGAAGTGGATGAAACTGTAAAGGAGGGACTGCATAGATACGATGAAACAGACAATATGCAAAACTGAAGAGGTTCCAATGCTTATATGAGTATTGATCAGGGGAGTCCGTATGTCAGACTCCACCGATCTCTTAATGATGACCTATCCTGAGTAGGACAACCACTTAAAAACTACTATTTGTAGGGACTTAGAAACTGTCTGAGGCAAATAGATTATTTTTAAGTATTGGTATGTCTTTTGTACATTGCTTTAAGTTTTAGTTTTTCTTTTACAGAGGGTGCACGCCACCTAGACCTTCCTTGCAAGCGATCTTATCTAGATCCCTCTTCTTCTATGGCAGATGATCACTACTTTCGATCACCCCCTCCATATGATCAACAGATGCTAAGCCCACCTTACCGCAATGAAGTGGCACCAAGAGATGCTTGTATGTACTCTACTTCAGGAGCTGAAATAGCTGGAGTATCGGGTGTTGATGATTTACCTCCTCCACCACCACCTTTAAGTTGTAACATGTGGACTTCTGTTTCACCATACACAAGCTATAGTGTCCAAACAATGGAAACTGTTCCATACCAGCCTTTTCCAACTCACTTTACCACGACCACCATGATGCCTCGCCTTCCAACAATTGCAAGCCAAGGATCACAGCCTCCAAGTGAATCACACTTTAGTGTATACAATCAGCTTTCACAGTCTCAAGTACGAGAGAGAGTTCCAACCTCATCTTTTCAGCGAGAGAGAGTGCACCCATCTTTATGTGAAAGAAAGCCCCCATCACCACACATAAATACAGCAAATGAATTTTTATATTCTCAAAGTTTTTCATTATCCAGAGAATCTTCATTACAGTATCATTCAAGCATGGGGACAGTGGAAAACTGGACTGATGGATGACTGCACTTCCAACACATCCCATATCTGAGTTATATTCCATTGACCCAGACTATCTGATTTGTTAATACCTGTGGGTAACCTGCACTTCAGCAAACTTTCACTTATGAATCAAACGAAGATTTATTTTTAGTCAAAACAGGGTAAATCACCCACATGAGATTTCTTGTTGCTTTTATGAACGAATCATTGAGTTGTCCAAGACAGCTATTATAGCAGAAAATTCATCAAACTAACTTGTAGAAATTGCCTGGAATCACTAAATCTTTGCATGCCGAATAGCTATTTATACCTATATATATGTGTACATATATATATATTTTTAAATATATATATCTAACACAAATGCAAGCCACATGTCCGATGAAGCTTTGCTTATAAAGTTGAGATGCTTAATAAAATTGTGAATGTTACCAGGGTTCATGGAGACATCTATTTAAGATTTTTTTATGATGAAATAAGAAAAACAAATGATTGCGTGAAAGAGATAACATTTATATATATCTATGGGAAGACACTTTATGAGAAATCCAGCTTACTTCAAACAACTTGGAAATGTTTCTCCTATACTTGTTAAATAGCATGGACTTTATACTTACTACATGGAAATATAAAATGATATAAGACAATTTATCATCATGTCAAACCTCCCGTTGTCTTTTCATTGATTTCTATCTACAGTATTTGGGAGGAGATGAAAATCTGAAGCTAATGTAAAGTCTAGAACTTATTGTCCTTTCTTACTTTCTTCCATCACTCTAAAACTTTTACAGAATGACGCCAATATGTTGAAGATATATTTCCAGGATAGAATAGCTTTCTTTGATTGGTCATTTTTTCTGCTGGAATAGTGAAAAATATTAAACTAATGTTGAAATTATGACTGGTTGACTATTTGGTTGTTGTATTATAATCTATACTTTTTAGTATGACCTACCCACTGCAGTTTATGAAGATAAAACTAAATAATTGTATTTGTTCATAAAAATGAAAACTATAAGATAAGGATATGTCATCATACAGAAAAAAAAATTATATGTATTGGTCAATGTTCTTTGGTATCCAATTTCTTATTAAGAAACAAAGAGAAAACTCTTCAAAAGATCACCACTCAAAAAAGAACAAAAAAAGTTGTGTGTAACATAAAATTTACAATAGAATCTATAACCAGTTCGAGAAAAAAGAAGTGATGATACATATTTAATACATAGTATATATGCATATTTATATGCATATGGCAACCTCTAAAAAGTAAAAACAAAGTAGACCAAATTGATATCATCATAACAGTTTTATATAACATACAGTGATCTCCCTTACAAGCAAATACCAACACTTTAGATGTACCCCAAAGTCATGCCAATTGCTGAAGGGAAAAAAAAAGTTGGTCTTTTGGAATGCCATGATGAATAAATGGAAAATTGTTTGTTAAGGTCCAAAACAGGTTGGTCACTGGGGGTTTCATTTCTCTGGCTTATATTCCACAGCTCTTTGTAGACACCATTACTCATCACAGGCGCTAGAAGTAAACAAAGTATGACAGCAAACAGAGATTCTAGAATACCATAAGGAATGGATACAGAAAATATATTGGAAAATTGTATACATTTTCATTATGCAAACAAATTTGTGAATGGAGGTTTAAAAAGGATGAGAAATTCTGCGCTTTCTTAAAAGTGGGAGAAATGCCGGTATTGGTATGGTGGGTCCCGTGGTTCCTCCTCGCAGAAAACATGATTGCCCAATTCACCTTTTGTGGGAATGGAATGTGAGTAGATGGCTGGACAGCCAGATGCTGAGGTCCCACAACCTGGAAAAACAGCTATCCAGGAGGATGATGCTGTTTAGAAACTCAGACAGTTTAGAATTCCACAGAGATAAAAAATCCAGTGGGCACCCATTCCCTCGACATCAACAACAGATGAATCTGTTCATCAATAAAATTGTTTTGTTTGCCAATCCGGCTCCTGTTGTTGATGTCTAGGGAGTGGGCGCCCACCGGATTTTTTGTCTCCGTGGAATTCTCCAATATTCTGCAAACTGCCTGCATTATACAAACAAAAACATTTGTCTTGCAATATTTCTCTGAAACTGGACAATCCCTTTACCCCTCTTAGGGTAAGCTTACACTATGTAACGTTGAGCGTGATCTGGCACGTATATAGTGTGTCAGAGTTTGCGTGCCATAAAAGATCCCATTCATTTCAATAGGAGTTAGGAGCGTATACGCTGCGCTATTTTGCACCCGTAAAATAACGTGGAGTATATGCTCCTAACTGAATGGGAGCATTTTGAGCGCATCATCTGCCGGCACATGTATACGTGCCAGATCACGCTCAACATTACATCATGTGAACTTACCCTTACAGTCACATTAGGATTACAAATACCTCCTAAAATTGTCACTTTTTTTTACTACAGAATTGGTTTTATGGTTCAAATGAATATAGCAGACTCTGGTGACTTATGTGCATTTTAACCATTTAGTGATCTATAACATTTTTTTTTTCTTTTTGTAGATTGTGAGCCCCACATAGGGCTCACAATGTACATTTTTTCCCTATCAGTATATCTTTGGAATATGGGACGGAAATCCATGCAAACACGGGGAGAACATACAAACTCCTTGCAGATGGTTTTCTGCTCTTGGCAGGATTTAAACACCAGGACTCCAGCACTGCAAGGCTGCAGTGCTAACCACTGAGCCACCGTGTGGCCCCCGATCTATGCCATTTTAACCTTTAACCTTAATGCCTGAGAAACCTCTTGAAAGTTCCTGCCACTAGGTGACTCGTTTCTAGCTATTTTACATTTCACTCTGTTGCTAGGCTAGATTCATCTTCATAGGTGCAAAATGGATCAGAGCAAGTGGAAGAGGAGGTTTTGGTTGGTTAATACAGCGAATCCAGGTGGGAAGTGCTAATTTTCTTTGCAGCCTCACGCTTCTGCAAACTGCTAAAACCGAACATTCTGCAACATCTCACAACTTACAATTTAAGAAAAGCCTTCTATGTGCTTATATCTACTTTTGGTTGTTTGTGTGGTTATAAATGGAACATTATTCACAAACAGCAAGAAGCTTTCCTGACTGTACTCATAAATTTCTTTTTACCTGTGTCATTCCTGCATGGTAGATGCTAGAATGGAGTGGGTACCTGCATATATTTACCCTATACTTGCAGTTCAGTGTTCCTGTTTTTTCTATATTATGGTTACTTATTGTACATGTACAAAGCCTCAAAGACCTATGCAATATGTATTACAGCTGTAATGTGATTCTTAGATGCACAAAAACTGATAACACACCATGTATGAAGTCGTACATGATCATAGAACAGACTGCCCAGTGAGACCCTCCTTATACCTAATTTTTTACATGAAAACTGAAAACATGAACAACTTCTTATAAATTAACAGTGTAAATGAATATAAGAAACCTTCTGATATATCGTATTAAGAACAATGGGTCAGATTGATTGTGTCTTGTATGCCAATTTCCTGGCTTTCAAGGTAAAAAAAAGTCACAAATCTGGGTTTTATTGAGTTTTATGCAAAAAAATTTGCGGCCTTTCTTTTTACTTCTGCCCTCATCACTTTCCAGAACAAGGGGCATGGTAAAGGTGTGCAGATTTATTATCATTTATGCAAGAAATCTGGCATAAACAATACTGGAAATCTACAGCACATATTAGCTGGTGTAGAATTCCCTCCAGGCACACAGCCCAGTGAAGGGTCCACCTTATTTGCGAGGAGACGCCAGTCTTAATAAATCTCCCCCAATGATTCTTTCTTTATCAGCTTTGTTTTCCCTTCATTTGACTCTTTTACCGCTAATAAAATCTGTATCAGCATCAAGCCTCACACACAGGTTATGGAGCTAGAAGGATAAGGAGTGGAAAGCTATCAGCTATAATTGATCTATTGCCTCACTCTATACAGTGATAGACAGTTATCTTATTAAATGTAGCAGAGGTAAAGAAGTGATCTTAGTGATATTAAAGGGGCTCTATCACTGGGAAAAGTCATTTTTAACTAATCACATCCTTGCATAGCCTTTAGAAAGGCTATTCCACGCCTACCTTTAGTATGTAGATTGCATCAGTGGTTTCTGAATAAGTCTGTTTTAATTCATATGCTAATGAGCTTCCAGCCAGCACAGGAAGTTCCCAGCAGCACTCGTCTCTCCTATTATCTCCTGTGTATGTGTGCAAACAGGAAACTGAGTCATCAGCAGCAGCAGCAGCCTCCCATAGGAAACAATAGCAAAGGGAGTGCATGATGTATCGTGCAACAGTCTAATTAGCATATGAATAAAAATGGACTTATTCAGAAACCACTGAGACAATCTACATACTAAAGGTAGGTGTGGTATAGCCTTTCTAAAGGCTATGCAAGGATGTGATTAGTTAAAAATGACTTTTTCCCAGTGATAGAGCCGCTTTAAGCATAGCAGAGCTTAACACGGTATGTGTTTCTCTTCTTTTCCTTCCATTGGCCTGCTTTTCCTACTTAATAAACTTCTGTGTTAGATGTAATTCTAAAAGCAAAAATGAGGATAGCAGTCTCATATGTCAAAAAGAAGCACTTTCTTGAATACAAGATATTTATAAGTTTCTTATATTCACCTGTACTATTAATTTCTGAAAAGTTGGTTTTATCATTTGATTTTGTTTTATCCAAGCTTGTAGGCCCTTTTACCTTGGAGGATTGGAGAATAAGTTAGGGACACTTAACTTTTTGGAAAGGGCTTATTATAAACAACATCCTCGTGAGCACTTTTTGTCTACTTTCTATGTTACATCTGGGTGGGGATAGCACAATGGTAGACTTTCCATTCTAACTGTTGTCCATGCACTTATGTTAGGCATCACAGTGCAGATAATAGTGGTCCATGAAAAACAGTGGTGCTGCTTTAGGAAAACAAATGTTTCCTTCATCTGTCACATCTGGTCCCATTACTAAGGAACCCCAAGTAATGAAGTCATTAGGATTATAATATAGGGCCATCATCACTGAAAGATACAAGCCATTGAAGCTGAGTTTCCTCATGATAGAGTCTATTTCCTCTATTCCCAGTAAACTGTATCAAATGCCTTCTCTGCATTCAATGAAAGAAACTGAGAAGGTGTCTGAGAAGAACCAATCGGCTCAATGAGATCCAGAAAACATCTTGTGCTGTCAGATGTATGGCAGACCTTGACTGTTTTCAATGAAATACTGTATTAACTTGTAATTGTATTATGTATTTTTAAAATTGTGTTCAGAATTGATATTGGAGAAAATTTGACTGGGCACTGTCTAGGTTTGGTGAATATGATTGTGTATGGGGGCAAATACTGGTGTAGATAGTTTAGTTATACGTCTTTCAGAGCAAATGAAAGCAGTTCAGAATTTTTGCAATATTTATTTGACCATCAGGATCAGGTGACTTCTTTGAATTTAGTGCTGGGATTCATTCATTAATTTCCTCTATTGTTATTTCTCTATTGAGCATTGCTCTTTGGTTAGGGGGTTAATTTATAATCCTATCCAAGAAATTATTTATTTATTTAGTACCTAGATGGGGAATATCTTCTTAGAAATGTAGGATGCAAAATATACTGTAGTATTCAGAGAAGTCTCACATATGTTTTATGGAAATATATATATAAGGGTTAAATAAAGTGTTGCAGTTCCTTTCAATGGTAAGCAAAATTTAGAACTCAGTTCCCTGGGTTCCCAAATAGAAAAAGGCTGTCAGCTTTAGTGGATTGAACTCCTTTCTATTGCTTCCTATTGGTGAGAAACCCAGTTTGGGCTCCAGGTGAGTTGTATGTAGATTTGGCAGCGATTTGGAGAATGTTTGAGCTGCTAAATATACTTGGGACATGAAGCTTCCGCCTCGTGTATTCTCTCTTCGCAACATTCAGCAAAACCTACCCACATAAAACGTTTAGTGCCATTGCATGTAATGACATTTCAGAGAGTGTCATAACATTTAGAGTGTTCAGCGGCAATTTATTGACAATGGACTTGACCCTCATGCCCAACATTGAATGAATTTAGGGGAATGCCATTATATTCCAAAATCCCTGAAAAGTAGTTTTCTGCTTCCTCCCTCCTTGAATCTACCTATATTAAAGGGACTGGCTGACTATAGTAAATCCAACCCACATAGCACATAGTAATTAGAGATAAAATCAGGAGAGGACAGAGGAGACATAATGCCCCAAGGGACAGGGGCAAGTTCCTATCACGTAACCAAGCTTGGATCCAGCTTGGAACCCCCAGGTCCTGTATGAAGAAACCCCGTTAACATCTAGCTCCATTCATAACTGAAAACCTCCTGGTGTCTCTGAATTTTGGCTACCCAAAAGCCTTCAACTCCTGGACAGGACTCCACTTTCCCTCTGTTGAGTATAATGTGACTTATTGAGAAATGTCACACTTTATGGCCAATGAATGCCTTAAAAGCATTTCCCAACTAATACAACTTATTTCCTGTCCAAGAACTAGAGCATTCACATCTATACTCTCAGTACTGCAAAAACCTCCTGGAAATTTGGTTTTAATTTGAATTCTCCTCTACTCTTTCTCTCTATACTTCTCAGTACCTCTGCAGCTTGATTAAACATATTGTCCTCTCTTTCCCACTTACTGAAATAATATGGCATTGATGACGTTGTCACCTTACTCGCCTGATAACAAAGTAACGCCACACCCTTCCTTTGCTTCATCAAAACCCTCCTTTCAGGCCATATTGTGACAGGCTAGCTCCTTCCCTATACAGGCATTCCACAACGCCTACATGATAACGCCATTGTACCTTTAAATGATGACATAATTCACTCCTCCCATTCTACATGAGTGACTATGTGTCAGCATGTAAAACTTCATGATGGCACCAGTGGCACTGGCGCGATGACATCACCACGTTGCCCATCTTCTCCCCTTGTAGCCTCCTCTCTTTCAGGACACTATTGATCCTATTCCCACAGATGTACATCACGTGCATTCATAAGATTAGTTTATCTTCCCCATGTCACCAATGGTAAGAGGTTAAAGTCCCATTATTGGGTTATAAAAATCACAGACAGCTCACAGATGGCCACTTTTCATAGACTTACAGACATAGAAAAGTGTAGGAAATGTGGACATGCGAATAAGGACCAACTCTGGCATTAAATTTTTTTTGCAGATATCCTAATATTGTATGGTTACTGAACACTTGTTTACTTTTTTCATTACATTTTCCATCATATGGGTACTGAGTAAATTATGAATCTCGACATGTATTAAGAATGCATTTTCTGATTTAGAATAGTTTGTTTACTTCTTCATCAAATGTTTTTAAAATATGGACAACAATTGGTAAAAGAAAATCTTCTACAAAGTATAAAAATAGGTGAAAGAGCTGAGCCCAGCGGAATGTGTGCACAAGCCAAAGAAGATAAAATGAGAATAACTGGTTTCAAACTCAATAACAGGGCAAAATACACTCCAAAAATTAATGGATTTCTACTTGGACTTTGCGTTCCTATTAACTTTTATAGCGAGCATCAGTGTATGCTTTGAGTGCATATGCAAAACATTAGTGACTTTCTTCCCATTATGAGAACAGCTGTGCATTTGTGCCATTTTAGTGTCCTTTGTTATACAGAACAATCCAGGGAAGTGCAGTCAAGTGTTGCATAGTCACGTACATTGAATTATTTTAGGCTAAGAGAGCATTTTAGTAACTTTCCAAAGAAACCTAAAAGCCATAAAAGGTAGTTTAAAGAAGTCAATGGAAAAATAAAGCCTGGAAAAGGTTTAAAATAGACATTTGCTGAGTATTTGAGGTTCTGCCGTACAAAACAAATTTCATGTTTTTAGATAAGATCTGGACAGTGGAAGAAACGTAAACACTTCTCATTGATATATGGTGACAGCACTGCTATTATTAAAAAAGGATTTCTTACTAGATAAAACCACTTGAGAAGGATCTGGAAGTGTGACATAGGTTGCAATAATTTTTGTGGACTGCACTGTTTCATTTGTCAAAATGACAGAATATCAACACCCGACTAGACTACTGCTGCCAGCCTCCACCAAACAATTTATGGATGGGTCTGAAGTGTGCAGTTAGGATCTTGGCAAGCACCGCAGAACTGCTAATGGGATTTTTCTATTGCTTGTTTTTCCTTACTTTATTCACTCTGCGTTGTGCTTATATGTACAATGACTCACCAAAATATTTCATTGTGGAATACAAGTTTAATGTTTGATTCCTTATTTGAGTGTTGAAAAGATATATACATACTTGTTCCTCAAACTAAGCTACATATACACTACACATTTGTCTATGACAATATACTTACTACATGCAAATTTTACATAAACCATTACATGAGCAAATACATGCTGCCATAGTATTAAAGGGATATGCCCATCTCCGCCTTTTATGACTGAGATTTAATACTAGAGATGAGGGAACAGTGAAATATTTGAGATTCGATATTCGTTTCGAGTAGAGCCTCAATATTCAACTACTCGATCGAATATCGAATCCCATTACAGACTATGGGAAAAAATGCTCGTTTCAGGGGAAACCACTATTCAACTAAAGAAGAGTCACTAAGTCGCAAGAGGAGAGTGTTTATGAGGAGCGCTGTGCAGTTAAAGCGCACAGACCCCATTATAGTCTATGGGGTCCGTGCGCTTTAACTGCACAGCGCTTGCAGTTGCGCTGATAAAAAGTAAGCTCCCTCGTACCCGCACGCTGCCAGCTCTCCTGACTAGCAAAGACGAGCCTGCGGCAAATCAACGCTGGTTCTGCAGCAGGCTCGTCCTTGCTAGTCGGGAGAGCTGGCAGCTTGCTGTTACGAGCGAGCTGACTTTTTTGTCATAGGAATGCATTGACCAGCGTTGATTGGCCAGTGTACAGCATTTGGCCAATCAACGCTGGTTCTGCCGGAGGCTCATCCGTGAGGAGGCGGAGTCTAAGACTGGACCACAATGGAGACTGCTGTGGTCCGAACTTAGACTCTGCCCCCTCACAGATGAGCCTCGAGCAGAACCAGCGTTGATTGGCCGAATGCTGTACACTGGCCAATCAACGCTGGGCAATGCATTCCTATGAAAAAAAGTAAGCTCCCTCGTAACAGCAAGCTGCCAGCTCTCCCGACTAGCAAGGATGAGCCTGCTGCAGAACAGCGTTGATTGGCCGAATGCTATACACTGTATAGCATTCGGTCAATCAACGCTGGTTCTGAACAAAATATTTACTGCGAATAGCTAGTAGTATTCGATCGAGTATGAATATTTTGAATACCGTAGTATTACATCCAATACCTACTCGATCGAATACTACTCGCTCATCTCTATTAATTACCTATCTGTCTGTGGTAGCTAATGGTGTCCAAGAGTATGGAATCAACCAAGTAGCACAGACAGTTGAGAATACCTATTGATAACACATATTATGTGACATATATGTGTAATATTGTTTACACTTTGTCTGGTGAGTTGTTTGCGATTCTTTTTTCTGGCTTGTACTCAAGGTTAATCAATTTGTGGCACATTTCTCTGTGTTGTCTACTCTGGTTTGAGATTCTGCCAAGTTCATCTCCACCATTGGCCATTTGCATTGTGCAATGTCTCCAGATTCTATGAATCTTCTATTGGTATTATATGCTGTAGATGGTGGGATATTCAAAGTCTTTGCAATTCGTTGAAGAACATTTTTCTGAAATTGTTCCACAATTTTTAGACACAGTTTTTCTCAGATTGGTGAACCTCTGTCACTCTTTTTATATATGCTCACTGGACTTTGTTCAAAATTGACCCTCCAATTACTATTCATTAGTTCATTCTTCTAACATTTTTAGAATTGGGGTTGTACAAATTCTAGTTTCTAACTTATGAACAAAATAATGCATGTCAGTACAATAACTATACACTCACCGGCCACTTTATTAGGTACACCATGCTAGTAACGGGTTGGACCCCCTTTTGCCTTCAGAACTGCCTCAATTCTTCGTGGCATAGATTCAACAAGGTGCTGGAAGCATTCCTCAGAGATTTTGGTCCATATTGACATGATGGCATCACACAGTTGCCGCAGATTTGTCGGCTGCACATCCATGATGCGAATCTCCCGTTCCACCACATCCCAAAGATGCTCTATTGGATTGAGATCTGGTGACTGTGGAGGCCATTGGAGTACAGTGAACTCATTGTCATGTTCAAGAAACCAGTCTGAGATGATTCCAGCTTTATGACATGGCGCATTATCCTGCTGAAAGTAGCCATCAGATGTTGGGTACATTGTGGTCATAAAGGGATGGACATGGTCAGCAACAATACTCAGGTAGGCTTTGGCGTTGCAACGATGCTCAATTGGTACCAAGGGGCCCAAAGAGTGCCAAGAAAATATTCCCCACACCATGACACCACCACCACCAGCCTGAACCATTGATACCAGGCAGGATGGATCCATGCTTTCATGTTGTTGACGCCAAATTCTGACCCTACCATCCGAATGTCGCAGCAGAAATCGAGACTCATCAGACCAGGCAACGTTTTTCCAATCTTCAATTGTCCAATTTCGATGAGCTTGTGCAAATTGTAGCCTCAGTTTCCTGTTCTTAGCTGAAAGGAGTGGCACCCGGTGTGGTCTTCTGCTGCTGTAGCCCATCTGCCTCAAAGTTCGACGTACTGTGTGTTCAGAGATGCTCTTCTGGCTACCTTGGTTGTAACGGGTGGCTATTTGAGTCACTGTTGCCTTTCTATCAGCTCGAACCAGTCTGGCCATTCTCCTCTGACCTCTGGCATCAACAACGCATTTCCACCCACAGAACTGCCGCTCACTGGATGTTTTTTCTTTTTCGGACCATTCTCTGTAAACCCTAGAGATGGTTGTGCGTGAAAATCCCAGTAGATCAGCAGTTTCTGAAATACTCAGACCAGCCCTTCTGGCACCAACAACCATGCCACGTTCATGGTTCAAAATTCTAGATATATTTAAATATATAAATATATATTAAAATATACTGTAGAAATTTCCAAGGAATAAATTAGAAGGTCATATCATTTGATAGACAGCTATAGATTTCTATGAATTGATAGGTGTACTAACTTGTGTGTCACTTAACTAAAATTAGTGTTTGTGGGATTTAGAGAACAAATATAGCGATTTTGATAAACATCTGAAATAAGAGGACAAAACTAGCACCCTGAGATCATGTTGTCATGTAAGTATTATGACAAGGTTATTCCTCAATTGTTCCAAATCAACTTTTCTTACTAAAATCATCTCAAAATATATTACTCTTAGACACTGTATCTACCACTTGGTTGTTAGAACTATCATCTTTGCTCTTTGCTTCAGCTGACCATAACACATTATTTTTCTAAGAAACAAAGGTGCAATAAATAGGAAACAGTGGCGGTATAATTTATTACATGTGGACACTTGTGTTTGCAATGGTCATAATTAAAGGTCAATGAACAGAGGAGCTTGGTAAGCAGACAGCAAGCCATACTAGTTATACAGTAGTAAAACCAATGCCAAGAGTGGTTAGGCAGACCACAAGCAGGAATTGATCCAAGGGAGAGTATACTCCTAGGCATGGCGACCAAGAATGAGGCATTACATTAGTGAACAGCATTGAACCAGTAACAGCTAACAGGAAGTTTATGAAGGGAAGCCAGCTGGTTTGTACAGGATCAGAGCATGCCTGTAGACAAGTACAGTAAATGATTATAAGATTTCAATGCAGTATTGAAAGGTCAGACTAGACCAACGGAAGGGGATTGAAATGTTCCTCTAAGAAACATATTCCTGCACAGGCAGTTTAGCTTTGGAGTAAAAATTCTGAGAGAAAAAGCAAATGGGATTATTTTCCTGACTTTTATAAATGGTATCCAACGATGATGTACATTAATGAATTTAGAGATCAATGGTACAATACGTAGAATTAGGAATGAAGTGTAAATGTTAGTGATAGTTTTATTTGGCTATAGCTGGCAGGACTCTAAAAGTGCCATAATAACTATATTAATAGAGATGAGCGAACACTAAAATGTTCGAGGTTTGAAATTCGATTCGAACAGCCGCTCACTGTTCGAGTGTTCGAATGGGTTTCGAACCCCATTATAGTCTATGGGGAACATAAACTCGTTAAGGGGGAAACCCAAATTCGTGTCTGGAGGGTCACCAAGTCCACTATGACACCCCAGGAAATGATACCAACACCCTGGAATGACACTGGGACAGCAGGGGAAGCATGTCTGGGGGCATAAAAGTCACTTTATTTCATGGAAATCCCTGTCAGTTTGCGATTTTCGCAAGCTAACTTTTCCCCATAGAAATGCATTGGCCAGTGCTGATTGGCCAGAGTACGGAACTCGACCAATCAGCGCTGGCTCTGCTGGAGGAGGCGGAGTCTAAGATCGCTCCACACCAGTCTCCATTCAGGTCCGACCTTAGACTCCGCCTCCTCCGGCAGAGCCAGCGCTGATTGGCCGAAGGCTGGCCAATGCATTCCTATGCGAATGCAGAGACTTAGCAGTGCTGAGTCAGTTTTGCTCAACTACACATCTGATGCACACTCGGCACTGCTACATCAGATGTAGCAATCTGATGTAGCAGAGCCGAGGGTGCACTAGAACCCCTGTGCAAACTCAGTTCACGCTAATAGAATGCATTGGCCAGCGCTGATTGGCCAATGCATTCTATTAGCCCGATGAAGTAAAGCTGAATGTGTGTGCTAAGCACACTCATTCAGCACTGCTTCATCACGCCAATACAATGCATTAGCCAGTGCTGATTGGCCAGAGTACGGAATTCGGCCAATCAGCGCTGGCCAATGCATTCTATTAGCCCGATGAAGTAGAGCTGAATGTGTGTGCTAAGCACACACATTCAGCACTGCTTCATCACGCCAATACAATGCATTAGCCAGTGCTGATTGGCCAGAGTACGGAATTCGGCCAATCAGCGCTGGCCAATGCATTCTATTAGCCCGATGAAGTAGAGCTGAATGTGTGTGCTAAGCACACACATTCAGCACTGCTTCATCACGCCAATACAATGCATTAGCCAGTGCTGATTGGCCAGAGTACGGAATTCGGCCAATCAGCGCTGGCTCTGCTGGAGGAGACGGAGTCTAAGATCGCTCCACACCAGTCTCCATTCAGGTCCGACCTTAGACTCCGCCTCCTCCAGCAGAGCCAGCGCTGATTGGCCGAATTCCGTACTCTGGCCAATCAGCACTGGCTAATGCATTGTATTGGCGTGATGAAGCAGTGCTGAATGTGTGTGCTTAGCACACACATTCAGCTCTACTTCATCGGGCTAATAGAATGCATTGGCCAGCGCTGATTGGCCGAATTCCGTACTCTGGCCAATCAGCACTGGCTAATGCATTGTATTGGCGTGATGAAGCAGTGCTGAATGTGTGTGCTTAGCACACACATTCAGCTCTACTTCATCGGGCTAATAGAATGCATTGGCCAATCAGCGCTGGCCAATGCATTCTATTAGCGTGAACTGAGTTTGCACAGGGGTTCTAGTGCACCCTCGGCTCTGCTACATCAGATTGCTACATCTGATGTAGCAGTGCCGAGTGTGCATCAGATGTGTAGTTGAGCAAAACTGACTCAGCACTGCTAAGTCTCTGCATTCGCATAGGAATGCATTGGCCAGCCTTCGGCCAATCAGCGCTGGCTCTGCCGGAGGAGGCGGAGTCTAAGGTCGGACCTGAATGGAGACTGGTGTGGAGCGATCTTAGACTCCGCCTCCTCCAGCAGAGCCAGCGCTGATTGGTCGAGTTCCGTACTCTGGCCAATCAGCGCTGGCCAATGCATTCTATTAGCCCGATGAAGTAGAGCTGAATGTGTGTGCTTAGCACACACATTCAGCTCTACTTCATCAGGCTAATAGAATACATTGGCCAATCAGCGCTGGCCAATGCATTCTATTAGCTTGATGAAGCAGAGTGTGCACAAGGGTTCAAGCGCACCCTCGGCTCTGATGTAGCAGAGCTGAGGGTGCACAAGGGTTCAAGTGCACCCTCGGCTCTCCTACATCAGAGCCGAGGGTGCGCTTGAACCCTTGTGCACACTCTGCTTCATCAAGCTAATAGAATGCATTGGCCAGCACTGATTGGCCAGAGTACGGAATTCGGCCAATCAGCGCTGGCCAATGCATCCCTATGGGAAAAAGTTTATCTCACAAAAATCACAATTACACACCCGATAGAGCCCCAAAAAGTTATTTTTAATAACATTCCCCCCTAAATAAAGGTTATCCCTAGCTATCCCTGCCTGTACATCTATCCCTGTCTCATAGTCACAAAGTTCACATTCTCATATGACCCGGATTTGAAATCCACTATTCGTCTAAAATGGAGGTCACCTGATTTCGGCAGCCAATGACTTTTTCCAATTTTTTTCAATGCCCCCGGTGTCGTAGTTCCTGTCCCACCTCCCCTGCGCTGTTATTGGTGCAAAAAAGGCGCCAGGGAAGGTGGGAGGGGAATCGAATTTTGGCGCACTTTAACCACGCGGTGTTCGATTCGATTCGAACATGGCGAACACCCTGATATCCGATCGAACATGTGTTCGATAGAACACTGTTCGCTCATCTCTATATATTAACCCTTTCCCACCGCAGCCAATTTATGACTTCACAACAGAGCTGCTTTTTTCAAATCAGACTCGTGTCCCTTTATGCGGTAATAACTTTGGAACACTTTAACTCAGCAAAGTGATTTTGAGACTGTTTATTCGAGACACTTTGTACTTCGTGTTAGTGGTAAACTGTGTTCCATATGTTTCGTGTTTAACAATGAAAAAATAGGAAATTTGGCGAAGACTGTGAAAAAAATATGCAATTGAAAAAGTTTGAAATGATTTGCTTTTCATACAGTCATACCACCTGAATTAGTTCTGTAATCTAATTAACCATATCTCTGTTTTATGTTGGCATCACACTTTAGACATGCTTCAAATTTTTGGGGACATTGTAATGACTGATGCACATGACCATAGTTTTTATCCACAATTCCGGATGCAGAACTGTGGATTAAAGCTAAAGCCCCATATTGTGATCCGCAGTAGAGATGAGCGAGTATATTCGATCAAATACTTCCCCTGCATAGTTATTGGTGTAAAAAAGCGCCAGGGAAAGTGGGAGGGGCAGTAAAAATACGATGCCCCTCCCACCTTCCCTGGCGCTTTTTTACACCAATAACTATGCAGGGAAAGTATTTGATCGTATATACTCGCTCATCTCTAATCCGCAGCAAAAAAGCTGATTTTTCAGAAAAGACTGCGGTGGAAACGCATTGCAGATTTTTCCGTGGCTCTTTTCACATAAAGTCTGTAGAGTTTTCCTTAATTGTCCCTATTATACCTATAAGGAAAACACAGAAACATATTTTTTTGTAATGTGTGGATGGGGTTAGCCATAATTCCATCTACTTTGCAAGGACTGTAAAACATGTGTTTACACTATATGGGGCCCTGACCAAAAGCATGGTACCAATTATTTCTATGGGCCCAGATACTCTACTGCAATTTTGTTACATTTTACATTTATTCTATGGGTTGGAACGATTATGCTTATTTATGTTTGAATGCATTACTAATTTTACAAAATAAAATTCCATTTAGGAAAAAATAATCAGTTATTTTTACATCACCATCTTCTGAGAGATATAGCATTTTTACTCTTCTGTTGACAGAGTTGGTTGAGGGTTTGTTTTTGTTGGATGAGCTTTGGGGTTCATACGACTATTTGATCAATTTTTATCACAAAATGGCAAATAAAATCATTATTATAGGTTTTTTTAGGGGGTTACGTTCACTATGCAGGTTAAATAATATTTTATCAATCAGCAGAATGGGTAAAAAAAGTGGTAACAACCTCCAATCTTGGAGTACGGCTTCTCGTACAGGTTGCTCCGTATCTGGGGTCCGCTCCTCCCGGTATATAGGCAGTGTGTGCCGCTCTTTGTATACGCTGATGGGCGTTACTTTCATTATCCTACGGTTCCCTATACCAGTATTCTGATGTCTGGACTGGGTATCGTATGTGGTATGAGTGTGAGTGACTGGGTTTGGAGCCACTGTGTGATCCGAAATTTAAGCACTTTACGTGCATTCATGACACATACCATTTAACCCCTGATGATTCAGGGCATTGTTTGTATATGTGCCCTGATGAAACGTGCATGTAGGGTTGGCACCTGTGCATGTCATTTTTTAAACAGATACCTTTCCAGTATCACGTGGGCAGGGACAGGTTCCAGTCAGGACTCCTACTACTAGAGGGGTGATCCTGAGGCAGGATTAGGGTGAACTTACATGCATTGTATGCATGCATTATTAAGTTTGGATGTGTATTCCTCTACTCCACACATTCTGAGTGCTGGTACCCTTATCCCTTTGTACTGTCCTGCCCTGTTTGGACACCATGGACCTCCAGTACGTGACTACTACTTCTATTGTTATTAGTAAGTCACGTTTTTTCTTCTTTATTACATCTGGGGAGACCGCCGTGTCTCAGTGTCTTATTCACTATATTTGACTTAGTGGTATCTGGTAGAGTTATCTATAGTTGAAGCCGTTTTTTCATTATTGGAGTTGCTTGGTTTATGACATTTTATTGTGCATGTAGTAAAAGTTATGTTTTAATTTAAATTATTATTCACTTTTGGACTACTACATTTTACATAGATCAGCTTTTTTCTGATATTTCTTGTATTGGCCATTTATATATTTATAAAGGTTTTTCATGTCTCCATTTTCTCAAGACTAAAAAATTTAACTCCTTTAAACTATTCTTATAACGGAGGTCCTCCATTCCCATTATCAAATAGGTGGCACTTTTTTGTAGCCACAAAAACAGAAAAAGATATGTTCAGCTCACCCTTTAGAAATGATCAACTTCATGCCGGTGTGCACGAAAGCAGGCGGACTTAAACCAGCTGACAATGATCCAAGGCAAGAGAAGAAGCCGAGTTCAGCACCGACCAGACGATTAAAATTTAGCTTTTATTTCATATCCATTAAAAAAGGGGTTCACATAGTAACCATAGGGCATCAGAATAGATTTGTGAATGTACAACAGCTACGCATTTCAGAACATGGTTCCTTCCTCACGGCCGTGAGAAAGGAACCATGTTCCGAACCATGAGTGAAAGCAAGCAGAGATCTAGAAAACCGTGAGGAATTGATACAGAAAGTATATTGGAAAATTGCATATCTTTTATTGTACATTTGTTTGTCAATATTGGTCTGAAAGTGGCCAACCCTTTTAAATACAAATTGCACATAGCTATATATACATACCATATTGGTCTAAACACAGCAAATTTGTTGTGAAAAAGTTGAAAAATTCTTTCTGGCAAAAAAAGCATATAACTTTCTCCCACTCTGTTATTTGTAATATACTATCAACAACTGATCATATACTGATGAGACTATACAGTATAGAGAGATAATTCCAAGAATGCAAATGTGCAACAAATTCATGTTTTACAATCCATGGTATGAACTAGATGGAACTGTATCAATCCATTGACAATAGTTTAAACATGAAATAAAATAGCTTTTCAATGCAGTGCAGAAGTTGTAAAAACTGAAAAAACATCATGGATGTCTTGCCATAAATCATAGGTGTAGAAGAAGGTATCTCCATTGCCTTTTCATTGTTATCCCTATGTACTAACACTTGTAACAAGATCCAGTGTCATGTCAAAATCTAAACTCTATGTCTAATATTTTGTGAAAAATTCACCATGCTGTGATAATCTGATGACTGCTATGAGGGAAGCAGCAGAGACCTAGAAAAGTAAAACCTTTTAAAGGTATCTCAAGTTTCATAAAACCATAAGATAGACAATGAAGATCTGCCTCCAGCTCCGCTTTGGTAACAAGTGGTGTCAAATATTTATGTCTATAATTCAAAAGCAGTCATAACATATATGTTATTTAAATCATATAGCATTTACTGTAGTTACTAAACCATGAACTGTAAAATCAATCCCAATGTAATCATTTATGTGTAACACTGACTATGTCCATGGAACGGAACTGAGGTGTTCCATTATTTGTGCTGACACAGTAGGGATCATGTTAACAAGCAAGTGAATTACCACAATACTGCAGACGCTCATCCGTTTATGATTCTAGACCTCCATAACTTTCTCAGACTTAAATGAATTATCCCAAACTCTGCAAGTTTAAGAGAGTGGTGGCAACTTATTTTTAATCTAATAAACTCATGTAGAAAATAAAATAAGTATATAAACTTCTAAGATCTCTCAAGTCACTCCCCGTCCACCATGCACTTGCCAGCTGATCTGCATATCCATACAAAGATAATGTAGACACCACTTGACACTCTTATTGACTTGGGAGGCATTTTGGACGTGACAGAGTTAGGAACCGGAAAGATGTTCACTTCAGCGTGCCATTTTAAAATATAACTTTTAATCCAAAGTGAAGATAAAAAATGACATGTACATGGAATCCAGTCAAGATAAAAACAAGGAACAAAAGCTTACACGTTTCGGGAATAAAATAGGCTTCCCTTAGTCATAGCTATAAATGCAAAGTTATATTTTAAAACGGTATGCTGGCGTGAACATCTTTCCAGTTTCAGTCTTCATACTGGCTCTGTAGTTGCAGTCCAGGGCTCCTCTCCGTGCGGCCTCTTCATCACGTTCATGTCAGCATTGGAATTTATTTCGTTCCGAGGTGGTAAGAGCTTCACTATTACATTTTTTTGTATTTTCATACTAAAAGGGAGTTAGGTTTTGTTCACATCTGTGTCAGTAATCTGTTTGGGGAGTCCGCATGGGGACCCCCCGAATGGACTACCAAATGCTTTTGCAAGTGGTGTGCAGTGAAAGTACATGGACCTCATAGACTATAATGGGTTCCATGTGCTTTCCGCACAGTCTCTGCACGAGTCATGCGGACAGGAAAGTAGATTGTGAATTACTTTTCTGTCCGCATGTTCCGTGCGATGACCAGTATAGTCTATGGGGTCCGTGTGCCTTCACTGTACACTGCTTGCCAATGCGTTCGGTAGTCTGTTCGGGGGGGTCCCCATGCGGACTCCCCTGAATGGATTACCGACGCAAATGTGAACAAGGCCTTACTAGTATCATCCTGCTTAGTGGCTGATAAGACTATGCTTATGCAGTATAAGCCAGGTTGCTAGCCTGCTGTGAATGATTGACATCAACATGGGCGGCATACAGACTTCATCGTTCCGTGCATCCGTAGCCCCATTCAATCAATGAATATGATTGGATTTTGCTTACTTTAGTAGCTGAGAAGTACAGAGCTGATTTCAAGAAAGATAGGCTTCCAAAATCCAGGCATGTTTTTTTTTTTTTTTTTTTTTTTTGTTTTTTGTTTTTTTTTTTTTTGGGGGGGGGGGATTTGGCACATTTGTAACTGTGTAAACACCAGCATAATGCACACCAAATAACAAATAATAACAAATAACAAATAATACACCTGTAGTGTACCTTCACTATTCATTTTCCTGCCAAGTCTCCACAGAGCAATTCAATGGTTTGAAGAGGATCTGGATTGGGACTAAAATGTCAGATATGTTATTTGGAATGCCAATATAAGTATTTAATAGTACCATATATCTGAGTGCTGTATTCTATTTCTACTGTAAATTTTACAGTGAATGGGATTCTTTCCAAGCAGCAGCCCATTTATGGAGTGCTGTGTGAATGCACTAGCATCTGTATGTCAGCAGCATCTGTTAAAGGGGTTACATCATTAGAATCCCATATTATACTACTAACCCATAGGAATAGCCTAAAGAAAGGCTATTCTTCTCCTACCTTTAGAAGTCTTCTCCACGCCGCTGTTCGGTAAATATTCACGATTTTTGCCGTTATTCAAATGTTTCCTCGCAGCACTCTGGGCATCCCCTGTGCTGCTTGAGAAATCTCCAGCGCTGCCTCATCTTCTGGCACGCCTCTCTTCTCCGCCATGTCCTCTGTGATGTCTTCTTCCGACGATGTCTTCTTTTTTTTAGTTTATTGTTTTGCTGTTGAGTAACATTTAACAGAGAGACTGTTCATCTAGTTATTATAATAATATAGAGACTGAACATTATCCTCTGTGATAATAAACAATAATTGTGATGAAATACTGAATAGAAAAAAAAAGCCATCTAGAAAATGGCAAAATATTTCTAAAAACAATGAAAGAAATCATCAGATATTACACTATGGCAATTTATCTTGCTATAGAAAGTCAGGTTAAGTTTGCTAAATCTGTATGTTGGATGGGGTAAAATGGGGTACTAGGATTAGTGGGGTATATACTGTATATATGCTAAATAGTTCACCTGATCTAATAGTATGGGCATCACTAATAGTCTGAAAGCAAACATTGTGCATTTCTCATTATCATGTGACTGGCACCTTATTTAAAGAGGACCTTTCATCAGATTGGGCACAGGCAGTTCTATATACTGCTGGAAAGCCAACAGTGCGCTAAATTCAGTGCACCATCGGCTTTCCCAATCTGTGCCCCGGGTAAAGCGCTATCGGTGCCGATACCATAGCACTTTACAGTCAGAAGGGCGTTTCTGACAGTCAGTCAGGTACGTCCTTCTCCACAGCAGTGCCTATCACGCTGTACAGTGTGAGCGGGGAGGAACGTCCCCTCCCCTCCTGATAATACTTGTCTATGGACGAGCACTGTGAACAGAGGGACGAGGTGTTCCTCCCCGCTCACACTCTACAGCACGATAGGTGCTGCTGTGGAGAAAGATGTACCTGACTGACTGTCAGGAACACCCTTCTGACCGTAAAGCGCTACAGTACAGGGACCGATAGTGCTTTACCTGGGGCACACTGTCGGCTTTCCAGCAGTATATGGAACTGCCTGTGCCCAATCTGATGAAAGGTCCTCTTTAAGCTCCATTTGTGTGCATGTAGAATACTAGGCGTGACCCTCTTAAGGATTGTAGGCATGTGACTGGTTGCATTATGTATTAGGCACCTGTACATTCCCCAGCTTATACCATTTGATCCTGTCTGTAGTGAGCCAGTGCTTTATCTGATATCAGGTAATTGTGCCTTCTTTTACAGTGATTCATAGCTACTGGTGGTAAAGCGGTAGGAGCATTGTGCATGAAAAACAAAGTACCTAGGATTTACCTAGGATTGTCCTCCAACACACTGTAATTCCTAACAATATAAAAAATAATGGTCCATTCACATTGTGATGACACACGTTGGGGACCCAAACCAAATGGATTTATATACATCCAATGGTCATGTCTCTGGGAGCAGGCAAAAGCCTTGCCTGCATGGAATTACTATTATTACTACTAAATATTGGACTATTCCTTCTCTTAACCTTTTTGTTACTATTTTTTTTTCACATTTAATGTATGTCTTTTTATTTCATTTTTGTGAACAATAAGTATACCTTTGTATGTTGAAGCCTAAAATCTTAGCAATGTTGCCCTAGAGAACAATAGCATCTCTGAAGTTGAGGCGTCTGTCACGTTTTTTATTGCCTGAGTACACCTATAGTGACCCTATCACCTACACTGGTGTTCCTAGGTGGTAGGACTGTGTGAGGTAACACAATAATTATGAGCCAATAATCTCATCAAACAACAAATATTTCTAACTGTGATGTCACAGGACTAGAATAATGTACACAGTGATATTGCAGTACAGGGATTCTGTACATAAGCACATAATATAATAGCATATAAATTACCTCACAGTACAGGATAAAGTATACATTAATGGTACCCTCCAGTTGCCCCCAGTTTTATGTCACCCTCCAGTTGCCCCCAGTTTAAAGTCCTTCTTCATCTGCCCCAAAAGTTTAATGTCCCCCTCATATGACCCAAGTTTAATGTCCCTCTTCATATGCCCCCACAGTTTAATATCCCTCTTCATCTGCCAAAGTTTAAAATAAAATTACATTGATACTCACCTCTCCTCACTCTCCTGCTGCACAGTCTTCAGTCTTGGAGTGTTGAAGGAGCTGCAGGCGCAATGTGAGTGACATCATCACATCATGCCTACAGCCACCGGTGAGGCGCTGTCCAGTCCTGCTTCATCACTGTATTCAACTCATCTGCGTCCTCCTCGGGACTTTAAGACAGGACCCAAAATTCGGGACTGCCCTGCTGAATCCAGGATGGTTGGGAGGTATGGAAATGGGCTCCTTTAGTTATTAGGCCCCATAGCAACTACCATGTCAGCTACCCTAGTAGTTACTCCCATGCTCATTGGGATATTCCAGAAAGCATTTTATCAAGTATTGACAATTTTTGTTACTATTACTGGAGCAATGCTGCATGTGACAGTTACTCCTATGCTCAGCGTTGTCACATTGATGTCACTTGATAATTATCAAGAGTCACAAGGTAACGAGAAGCAGATTACGCAATGACATAGCATTGCTGGCCGAGTACATGTCACATGTTAGACTTCTGTGTGTTACATCTGTACCTGAGTTTATTTTATGCCTTGTCAAAGTCATAATTCTCATTTTGAGACTTAATGGGACAGATCTGGGCTCCCACCCAAAACACCCCTATGATAATCCATCACAGGATTAAGTAGAAGACCGAAAGATGTATTATTGCTAAGGACTAGATAAAAATAATAAGAAATAGAAGTAACTTTTTCATAGATTCATACATGACAATATGTAAGTGATTGCATTATAGCTGAAAAAAAGATGGCAAGTCAAAGCTGATGCCAAGTTATTGAATCTTAGTTGTGTAGACAATGGCAGCATTGTTAACCAGAGGTTAGTGAATGAGCATGACAGATATATTAGAAGGCGTGAAGAGAATAGGTTTAGCTTGGAGAGTTTAAGCTGGAGATGATGTGAGGACATCTAGGAGGAAATAGCAAAAACTCAGCTCCAGATTTTAACACTGATCTCTAAGTTATATAATATACGTCAGGAAGCGTTGTTTCTAGCGAAAAATACTTTTCTCTGATTTAGTTTTTTTTGCTATATTGTAAATGTCATTTTACAGCTGCTGCGATGTCATCCTCTGTTCATTGCTAACTTTAGGAAAAAGAACTAGCAGGCTCTATAGAGAGTAATGGAATAAAATCTCATTAAATATCATGGAATGTATGTGAATAAATCAATGAGAATACGTATTATGTTCCATTAATTTCTGTATTAGGATAAGGCCCCACGTCGCACGTCTGCAGTAAAATAATACAGCAGAAACGCATCACGTTTTTTTTACAACATTTTTCACAGAAGTTTTTGTCTCTATTATATCTATACGGAAAACAACAAAGTTTCTGTAGTTATAATTTATATGCTGCGATTTTCAAAAATGCAAGAATTTGTGAAAACACAGCTTTACTGCTGGGGATTTTATTCTGCAATATATGGATGGGATTAGCCAAAATCCTATCCACTTTACAGGTACTATAAAACACACCGTTTTCTGCAGCGACATATCTGCCGCTGCCAAAATGTTGCATTTTCACAATGTGGGGCCCTGGCCTTATGACGGTTTATTACCCTAGAAGGATTGTTTATAAAGGGATATGTGCAAGTTGCAATGCCCACTTGGTGTGATTTGTGTACCACTGGTTGTGAGCACTGCAGTGGTTGCCCCATTTGATTCAGTTGGACAAATGCTGGAGTACTAAGAACCACCACTAGTAAAAGTACTGCAGTTTGCACTGTTACAGGGGAAATCCTTGATATGCAGGGGTCCAAGCAGGACCCCCAATAAAATAAAATTGATGTGCTATACTATAAAAATTTCAAAAGCTGTATAATGTCTTTACTAGAGATGAGCGAGTAGTGTTCGATCGAGTAGGTGTTCGATCGAATACTACGGTATTCGAAATACTCGTACTCGATCGAACACTACTAGCTGTTCGAAGTTTAAGGTTCGATGCAGAACCAGCGGAGATTGGCAGAATGCTATACATTCTGCCAATCAACGCTGGTTCTTCTCTTACCTTTAGAAGTCTTCTCCGTGCAGCGTCCCCGTGGCGTCTTCCGGCTGGAATTCACTCTGCCTAGGCATCCGGCCTAGGCAGAGTCGACTGTGCATGCGCGGGCATGCCCTCGCATGAGCAGTCGGCTCTGCTCAGGCGTCGGGCCGGGCAGAGCCGACCGCGCATGTGCAGTCGACTCTGCCTAGGCCGGATGCCTAGGCAGAGTGAATTCCAGCTGGAAGACGCCACGGTGGCGCTGCGCCAGGAGAAGACTTCAAGGGGAATCCAGCCCGACCGTCACTCATGGACTTGGTAAGTATAATTTTATTGAATTTTGCGTACCCCTGAAACGAGCATTCTCCCCCATAGACTATAATGGGGTTCAAAATCCATTCGAACAGCCGAACAGTGTGCGGCTGTTCGAATTGGATTTCGAACTTCGGACATTTTAGTGTTCGCTCATCTCTAGTCTTTAAGAAGAAAACCTCTGTCACATGGTGTCACATGGCAATACATGTAGAATCTATAGCTAATAGAGATGAGCGAACAGTGTTCTATCGAACACATGTTCGATCGGATATCAGGGTGTTCACCATGTTCGAATCGAATCGAACACCGCGTGGTAAAGTGCGCCAAAATTCGATTCCCCTCCCACCTTCCCTGGCGCCTTTTTTGCACCAATAACAGCGCAGGGGAGGTGGGACAGGAACTACGACACCGGGGGCATTGAAAAAAATTGGAAAAAGTCATTGTCTGCCGAAATCAGGTGACCTCCATTTTAGACGAATAGTGGATTTCAAATCCGGGTCATATGAGAATGTGAACTTTGTGACTATGAGACAGGGATAGCTGTACAGGCAGGGATAGCTAGGGATAACCTTTATTTAGGGGGGAATGTTATAAAAAATAACTTTTTGGGGCTCTATCGGGTGTGTAATTGTGATTTTTGTGAGATAAACTTTTTCCCATAGGGATGCATTGGCCAGCGCTGATTGGCCAGAGTACGGAACTCGACCAATCAGCGCTGGCTCTGCTGGAGGAGGAGGAGTCTAAGATCGCTCCACACCAGTCTCCATTCAGGTCCGACCTTAGACTCCGCCTCCTCCAGCAGAGCCAGCGCTGATTGGCCGAATTTCGTACTCTGACCAATCAGCACTGGCTAATGCATTGTATTGGCGTGATGAAGCAGTGCTGAATGTGTGTGCTTAGCACTCACATTCAGCTCTACTTCATCGGGCTAATAGAATGCATTGGCCAATCAGCGCTGGCCAATGCATTCTATTAGCTTGATGAAGCAGAGTGTGCACAAGGGTTCAAGCGCACCCTCGGCTCTGATGTAGCAGAGCCGAGGCTGCACAAGGGTTCAAGCGCACCCTCGGCTCTGATGTAGCAGAGCCGAGGGTGCACTTGAACCCTTGTGCACCCTCGGCTCTGCTACATCAGAGCCGAGGGTGCGCTTGAACCCTTGTGCAGCCTCGGCTCTGCTACATCAGAGCCGAGGGTGCGCTTGAACCCTTGTACACCCTCGGCTCTGCTACATCAGAGCCGAGGGTGCACTTGAACCCTTGTGCACACTCTGCTTCATCAAGCTAATAGAATGCATTGGCCAGCGCTGATTGGCCAATGCATTCTATTAGCCCGATGAAGTAGAGCTGAATGTGTGTGCTAAGCACACACATTCAGCACTGCTTCATCACGCCAATACAATGCATTAGCCAGTGCTGATTGGCCAGAGTACGGAATTCGGCCAATCAGCGCTGGCTCTGCTGGAGGAGGCGGAGTCTAAGGTCGGACCTGAATGGAGACTGGTGTGGAGCGATCTTAGACTCCGCCTCCTCCAGCAGAGCCAGCGCTGATTGGTCGAGTTCCGTACTCTGGCCAATCAGCGCTGGCCAATGCATTCTATTAGCGTGAACTGAGTTTGCACAGGGGTTCTAGTGCACCCTCGGCTCTGCTACATCAGATTGCTACATCTGATGTAGCAGTGCCGAGTGTGCATCAGATGTGTAGTTGAGCAAAACTGACTCAGCACTGCTAAGTCTCTGCATTCGCATAGGAATGCATTGGCCAGCCTTCGGCCAATCAGTGCTGGCTCTGCCGGAGGAGGCGGAGTCTAAGGTCGGACCTGAATGGAGACTGGTGTGGAGCGATCTTAGACTCCGCCTCCTCCAGCAGAGCCAGCGCTGATTGGTCGAGTTCCGTACTCTGGCCAATCAGCACTGGCCAATGCATTTCTATGGGGAAAAGTTAGCTTGCGAAAATCGCAAACTGACAGGGATTTCCATGAAATAAAGTGACTTTTATGCCCCCAGACATGCTTCCCCTGCTGTCCCAGTGTCATTCCAGGGTGTTGGTATCATTTCCTGTGGTGTCATAGTGGACTTGGTGACCCTCCAGACACGAATTTGGGTTTCCCCCTTAACGAGTTTATGTTCCCCATAGACTATAATGGGGTTCGAAACCCATTCGAACACTCGAACAGTGAGCGGCTGTTCGAATCAAATTTCGAACCTCGAACATTTTAGTGTTCGCTCATCTCTAATAGCTAAGTAATTTGGATAGGGAGTCTGTGTGGTACTGTACAGTCTCTGCCACATACATGATGTTCTGTCTTATTTCATTTGTGCTGGTCCTCTAGGCTGTGGTTTTAGAATGCACCATTATAGTTGTTGGATGAATAACCCTTCATTTAATTCTCTTCTATTGCACTTTTCCCCATCATTACATATTCATACCAGAAAAAAAAAAACACGAAATGGAATAGTGCTTTATTTAAAAAAAATAAAAATAATGATAATAATAATTACAACCCCAGCTCCCTTAAGTAGCCCCTATGTAACTGTCTAATTAACATTTTAACAATAATTCCACATGTAAAAGAACCCCAACACTACAATATTTTTGAATTTTTAGCAATAGATTTCAATGGCTACATAACAGTTAGAAGCTGCTTTTGTAGGAAACAACCCTTTGCCTGCTGCAGATTGTACATGAGCTATATCTACTGCTGACCTAAGTGATCTGTATTACAGACAGAACGCTGATTTTAATTTTATTAGTTAGCATCACTTGCATCTAGGAGAAATATTGTAATAAGATTATTCCCAATAATGGTAACCACGTATTTATTTATGAATCCCCTAATTGATAAGCACTTTTCTGATGCCAAAAGGTGTGAGTAGGATTTTTTTTTGTCCTGAGTTAAATAAGCAGCCTGTTTAAGAAACATAAAACTTTCTAGGAATTGGCTGGAGGAAATGAAAGGATCAACAACACCAAGGGACACTGAGACAGGATTGTTCCAGACTGCAGCCGGGTTTTCACAAGCATGCAGGAAATTACACTCATCGAGAGCTGACAATGCAGAATTGCTGATGACGATTATGGTTAAGAAGATGATTTTAAGTCATGTCTTAGCATAAACAATACTTAGTATGGGTAACATTTCATATTTCACAAAAATGCATTCTTTGGACAGGTTTTGGAGAGTGAGCTATGGCAATACGTTCTATAAATTAAATATAGCACTGTGAGGGTTTTTTCATATATGTAGAGTTGACATTGAAAAGTCTCTAGATTTACAGTTAACCACAGGGAGTAAAAATATCTGGATTCATTTCAGAGTTTTCTTTTACGCTAGGTTCACACCAGCGTTCTTCTTTCTGTTCTGTGCTTTCCGTCTTCTACATGCCAGAAGACTCAAAGCACAGACCGGGTCCGGCCGTGAGCGGCGGTGAGCGTTTTAGGCTCTCTGCCGTGAAACCGGATTTTTTTTATCCGGACACAGAGTACTGCATGTCCGACTCTGTGTCCGGATTATAAAACCCGGTTTCGCGGCGGAGAGCACAAAACGCTCACCGCCGCTCACGGCCGGACAGCTTTCTCACCCATTCAAATGAATGGGTGAGAGAGACTCCTGCAGGTTTCCGTCTCCTGCTCTGTTTTAGGCAGGAAACGGAAACCTGCAGAACGGAGTTCACAACGCAGATGTGAACGAGCCCTTACTTGTATATTAATGTCATTTTTGTGCATACTGATATGAAGCATGTAATAGTCACTGTATGTCATTTATCTCATCAGGAAGGTTGAATAGAAACAGTATTATAACAGATATAATGTTCTGTACCATAAAAATTATTAGAAGCCACCAATCATACAGTGCTTAAATATAACATGGTTCTCAACCAAAAACCTTAATGAATTGAAAACAGTGCCAGTTTTTTGCCTTTTAATTATATAATGTTAATTTTTAATGTTAATAGTAACACAGTAGATAAGTTTGGATAAAGACACAAGTCCATCAAATGCAACCTATAAACCGATCAGGTGGATGTCAAATCCCCATCAGAGGAAAAAAATCCTTCCCAAACCCAAATATGGCAATTGGTCTAGGTCACAGGATTAATATCCTACCCCAACATTTTCTAGCTCCCATAAGCTGTGATATCCTTACTTTCATGAATGACATGGATGTCACCACAACATGTGGCAGTGAGTTCCATACTCTCACCACTCTTACTATAAAGTTATAACCTGCTTCAATGCTGTTACATCCTTTCTATACACAGGTGCCCAAAATTGTGCACAGTATTCTGAATGGGGTTTGACCAGTGATTTCTAAAGAGACAAAACTATATCCTATATATCTATTCCTCTCTTAATACAGCCCATGATTTCATTTTTTCCAGCAATAACCGTTTCACCAATATTACTTTACTGTTATTATGTTACTGTTCACCAATATCTTTAAGTCTTTTTCAGCAGCCAAGAAACACCTGTTGTGTGTCCTCTGCAGCCCCTGAGGAAATGTTACCCAGCAGCATCTAGCTATTGCTGTCAGCCCCATAGAGGGATAAAGTGTGCCAATTTGGAGGAAGTTGTGGTTTACAGAACCTATCAGCCACGACCTATTCCAGGTATTTTGTTTTCTAATAAAGTCATATCATGGTTTAATTGCAACACTGCCTCCTGTTTCGTTTCTGTGCTTAGCATCACGGCCCTTTCAAACACCACTGCATGGTTCAGGAAAAGAGAAGACCCCTCTTTAATTGAATGTGCCTCGGGAAAAAAATTGTCACCACTGTTAGGTACCTCACATGCCTCGCTCGACAATGTGGGAGGTGAGCTGGAGGAGTTGGTCAAATGTCTTTGACCTACCCATGAAATCTCCATCACAATTACTAACTACTCCATTGTCCGCTTCCCTCCATTGGGTTGTGGCAGTGTATAATTGGATGGATTGGACACAGAGCAATTCCTTGTTTTGTCACTGATAGTGGCACTGAGGTGTCCTGGTTTGTCACACACAAAACACCTTTGGAAATCATGGGCAACCATAGAGAATAAGAAAGAGGTAGATCCCCCAGGGCCAACTGGCAGAGTAAATATAGTTGGTAGTTGTTTGATTCCCATTCCAGGTGGTCAGTGTAGGTTTACTTAGCATAGGTTCCTAGTTGGCTTCATAGGCATCTGCAATTCTTGGCATAATTCATAGGCATCCTTGGGTTCCTGGTTCATTACAAACTGACGTCATTCCATGGAACAATCATGCAAAAACTGATCTGAGACCATGAGGTACCCTAGGTATTCCAATTAAGAAATTGATAATCCTTGGATTCACTGCTGGATGTGGGGTACTGAGGCCCTCAACAACATCCAAGTAGCGGTCCACATTGTAGAGTCTGGAATTTTTTAGGGTTGAGATTGCATTTCCAGATTAATGCTTGTTTTAGTGGATCATAATACCCATCTTGGTTTAGAGGAAATGCAGGAAACCATTTCAGGCCCTTGTCCCTTAGACCATTAGATTAAGTATTGAGCCCATTGCTCCCTGTAGTTGGTACTGTCTGCAAATTATCTTTGTCACCACAGGATAATGTTCCAAAAGGGGTTTAATCGTTGTTATGACCTTGGACTCATAGATGGTTTTGTCTCTCAGCTGGCCCCTCAGCGAACTCCAAAAATGCTTGCAGTTCACACAATAACAACTGTAATCAGGTCTGCAGGTTGAATTCTCCTAGCTGTTGGAGAATTAATGGCAATTAATGGCTTCCCCAGGCCAGACATTTCTAGGATAAGATCTGCTGCCTGATCCTCTCGTACTATATGGCATCCTGCCTTGGGCTCCACATGCCATTGATGTTGGGCATCATACTCCAGCGATGTCTGAATCAACAAGTCCTTTGTCTTATCCATCCCATTAGAGCCTCTCGGCTCACACAGGTGCATTAGAGTGGCTTTGTCATGCTTCATATAAGCCACTGCCATCTCTATTGTTTACTAAAGAAGATGGTTTTCTTTATATCTGTGTAGAAATAAACAAAGAGAGTGTCCTTTGCAGACTGGTGAATAGCTCACAAGGATTCAACTGGCTGTTATGATCAGCAGGATACTTTAAAAAAAAAAAACAAACAAACAGAATAATAATATCCTGTGGAGCCCAACTGGGCTCTGAGCCGCAGAGTTACCATGTCAATGCCGGGTCAATGCACCATCTGGGTGCAAACAGAAACTAAATAGATAAAATCTGTGCAGGACAGAGCAGACGCAAATGAATATTAAAATCTTAGCAGTTACTTCACCGCTACACAAACACAAAGTATGACCGTGTGCTCCCAGTAGCTTACTGGGCCGCACCCACCACAGCTACCTGCTTTGGAGCACCACAGGTAGCAGCCTGCCTAAGGTAGGAGATTCCACAATACTAACTAAGGGAGGAAATTACCACAATTCTAACTAAAGGGTGGAGATTCTCACTACCTACCTAAGACAGCTTGCTGCCAAAACTAAGGTCTTGCAATAATATGCACCATTTGGATTTGAGGCTAGAGCACCAGGCTGCCACAACCTGCCTCCTTAAATGGAGGGAAGACGGGAATGAACAGCCAGACCAGGTGCCCACACCAGGTGCTCATAGGTTAGCACCACTGTCAGTCAGGAAACTGACCACGCCTATCGGCTGCAAGGGCATTAAAGGGGTTGTCCCATCACAAGGATCCTATCTATACTGCTTGTTAATGTGGATGTAAGACTTTTCCTAAATACACTGCTTCAGCAAAACTGCTTTGTTTGTCCATTATCCTACTTTATTCAATTCTTTGTGGCCACAGCCCTGACTTAGCTGCTCATGAGTCAAGTGATGTATCTGCTGCTCTCAGGGGGGAGGGAGGAGGGGCTAAGTGCAGGGAGCCAGCCTGTGTATCTAGCTATTCCTGTGTCTACACCACGTGACCTAGCTTCCTGCTCTCAGATAGGGGAGAGGAGCTGCTTTCAGTTCTTCTGTTCTCCCAGTTATCAGGCTAGCTAATTCAATTGTGTTCATTATGGCAGAGACAGGCAGTCTCTGTATGTAACACAGAATGGAGTTGCTGCTGCCTGTACTTCATAGTCCAATATGGGTGGGCAGAGCTACACGGTAATTTGGGGGTGGAGCTAAACGGCAGGTTGCATTGCATTGCAAATTATGCAAGAAACCAGGAAGAAAGAAGATTTTACAGCAGTAAAGACTGATGTGTATGTGAGGTGGGAATAACCCCAGCCCAGCCTTTAACCCCAGCCATGCCGGACTGAGCAGTAACAGCGGAACAGGCTGCGACCCTGATACCTTGGTCGCACCTGCCGCACAGTCCTAATACTAGCCCTTAAGTTCAAGGTTTAATGACTTAAGCCAGGCACTTAATGCTCTAATATAAAAAATATATCCCAGCTGCAAACCAATTGTCATAGATAGGGATTTTCTCATCCAAGCTACAGTACAAACCAAAAATTTGGACACACCTTCTCATTCAAAGAGTTTTGATGACTTCAGTGTGACTCTACAATTTTCATAGTCATGAAAATACAGAAAACTCTTTGAATGAGAAGGTGTGTCCAAACCTTTGGTCTGGACTGTATATCCACTCAATGTTTTCCATTTTTGTGGGGTAATCATACACCTCACTCACCCAAACTCATGTAACCCTAGATGGAATCCCACACTCTCTTCCAGCTCACTTGTTATACTGGGCTACACAGGACTGAAGGGCCCTTTTACACTCATGCATCCACACAAGGCTCTCAACATTCACTATAAGCGCATAAAAGGGGTAGCATAGCTGAGTAATATTCACTCTCTTCAGAATTGGGGAAAGTTAGAGCTAAAGGACAATCTTGTTACATTTTCAATTTAATATACTTAAAAAGGCGAAGACAAATATATAAAAACAATATAAAATAAAAGGAGAATAAAATACCTTGTTTTATGTCTGGGACATAATTTATACTAGCTAGAATGAATCTGACAGCATGGTCCTGTGCCACATTTTTTTATGGACCTTTAGCTCTCCTCACTTCCTATGTTGTCGCTATATTCCTTTGTATCAAATATAGACCTCTTCATGAGCCAGGTTTGGCGTTGCAGTGTCTGCGATGGTCAGTAACTCCAGCTTACCAATTATATCGACCATAACTGAATTTTTACCTGGGACCAGTTCTATCTAAGAGCTTCCTGGACTAGAAATGACACAGGCTGCAATGACACACGGAGGCAAATGACTCTGCAATACTGAACACACTTATTTTATCACAGGCACTAAGCTGAGCTACGATTGGTTGGTATGAGCAATTTTTCTTTTAGACAATTTCATAAATCTTCTCCACCATTCCTGCTCAGTTTCTCTCTGAAAAAAAAAAAGCCTGACAAAAGTGTCTCCTTTTGGTATACTGTACGTCTTGCAGTTTTACATTGGAATACTTTTTCTAACTGCATTGACAAGCAGGTTTAAAAACTTTTATTTATATTGGAAAAAAAACCAAATATATGTATACGTGTACAAACAGATGCAAAGTGTGTGCCAACTCCATATTAAAGTTCTGCATAATGGGTCCATAAAAGGAATACTGCTGAGAGTTGTGATTGGCTGCATCAATCCTATCAAGATGACATTACCGCCGCAGTCGTAAATAAACAGAACAGCAGAGGTGATGAGAAAGAAAATGGTTAACACTAGAAAATGTTTCTACTGCACACAAGAATTACTGACTTTTCTTTTAGAAGGTTCCTGGAATACCCATCTGTGTAAGTTTCAGCAGGTGAAACCATCCTTATCTTATCAATCTGTGTTCCTGAGTTTCTATTGTTTGCAACCCCAAAGCCTGTAGTTATATTGTCCAAAGAAGGATTCTTCAGTAATGAAGTTGTTTGTTAATTAAGAAGTTAACATCATTAATTTAATCACCACAGAATTAAAAAGTGACCCAAAACATCTATTTTTCAATATAGCCCAGAAGAGCCAGTATTACTTGTGGTCATGTGACCAGCTCTCTCCATCTTCAGATGTTGCAGCATAATAGTCTATCTGCCGATCATGTGAAACGCTCATGTTATGCCCACGACAGCTTTAGACAGAACATGGCTACATCTACCTTTATTATTGTCCCTACCACCCTCTTGTAGAAGCTGCAACACACCAGCATGCATAACTTATACAATATAACATTTAATAGGTTCCTCTAAAAGTCCATAATCTGTCCTCAACAACATACATACATATATAACAGTCATAAAAAGAACTGTCTTACCAGGCTATATGGGGGAAGGAGCCAGAGTCTATGTCAATATTCATTCCATGGGGATGGACATAAAGATCTTACCTTATTTTACCTTACAACCCCAAAACATGACTCCTTTCCTGACAAGAACAGCCCCAATCTATCCCTATTATACCTGGTAAATATTTTCACTGAATCCACTGCTATCAGGCATCTCTTAGTTCATAGCTTCTAGCAGATAAACTGTGCTAACTTCTCTAAGGAAGTTTTCTGAATTACAAATGCAATCTTTTAGGACAATATATCTCCCTTGGCATAGTAAGGGGCTTGTGAAGAATATTGCCTTACCAAAGCAGAGCTGGCGATCACCTTTCTTTTTTACTTTCCATTCACCCCCTGTGAGTGTGCCTGGGTTTATAGATTAATAGAAAACGAGTTTTATAGATTTTATATATTTATTAACCCAAGTGGATCGGTAATAGCCACTAACATATACAGGAATACATATCAGTGAATGGCAAGCAAATACAGATAAAAGCACAATATAATACATAAAATAAAATGGAAATAAAATATAGAAAGGAAAAAATAACTAAACAAGTCTCTGAAGCCTGGCTAGGCCTCAGGGTGCATGCTTAAGTCTTACATGAGTCAAAGGAGCCTCAATCTGCTCACATGGCTTCCAAGGTCAGAACTCCAGGGAAGACCACTCAAAGAGCATGTGCCTTACATACTGGCCAGGAACCAAGAGAGACTTTCTTCCCCCAGGTAAGACAATATAACTCCCACTCTCCTCCCACGCTCCTCCTAGAGTGATGTCATGAGGAGGGGAAGTCCCGCCCTCCATCTTCAAACCAAATAACTAAGAACAGTCATAATTCCTCGCCAAATGATTGTAGTGTCAGGCAGCGCTGCACCTCCCATGAGGCGACCTGAAGCGACCGCTTCAGGTGGCACTATGCCAAGGCCCTGGGGAGGGCAGCATTTTTGCTGACCTAAGCCAGTCCAGGACAAGCTTAGGTCCCTGCCTGCTCTCTGCCTGCTAAAGACGCTTGCTCCGCTTGGCCCCGCCCCCTCTGCGCAGCCCGCCCCCTCCTCGCAGCCCCGCCGCACCCCCTTCCTCTCCGCCCCCTCCTCTGGACGTCCGCCTCAGGCGGCAGAAACCCATGGTTCACCCCTGGTGTCACGCACGTTTTATGATAGGCTTCACTGCAAGATCCCCATTGTGTAGACACCAAGAACAACACCACAATCCCATTTGGGTAATAAGTTCAGTCTGGACCTTTTGCTTGCACCCAACAATACTGAGTGTAGATTTGGGGTGCTTGTATCCATCTTGCAAGCCCAAGGAATTTTTTGGTGCAATAATAGGCCGTTTGTTAAATATTATGATTCTACAATATTCCTGGCATATATAGGGTAAACATTCTAGACTGCTGACTTCACTCTTCTAACTTCATGGTACATGGGTACGGTTAGGGTACACCATTTTAGAGTTGTCCTTATTAAACAACAAGATGGAGGGCAACACCCCCTCTCATGAACATAAATGAGTGCCAGACACACATGTCTGGTCTTGGTCATCATCCATGGGGGATCTATGATGGGTCTGCTGCTATCTCTCTGTGTCATCCTAAACAAGATGTCATGACTATCCCAGAGTTCCATCAACCAAGCTGGAACTCTACAAAATATCCAGATTCAAGAAACCTAACTATGAGCTTCTCTGATGATGTAAGCTAAAGAGACATTGACAGATATTTCTGTTATTCTGGAAGTTTTCCCTGTAACTGTTTTTCCCTTGAAAACTTTAATAAATCTCCATGTTTTTATCATCTGACTCCTCCTATCATGTTACCTTATGAGTCCTCTCTCTTAAAGTCTCTCTACACATGAATAAGGATTTCACCAAATATTTTACATTTACATTACATTTTACACGGTTCCATTGAGAAATTATCGCCTGAAAATCATATTTCTTTTGTACTGTCACCAGCACAAAGCAGACTGTGATCTGTTTATATAAGGCTCTTCCAACCATGGCTCGGCAGGAAACCTTTGCAGAGATAATGAGTTTAACACCGATATGCTAATGAAACTAGGGACAGAAGAACAAAGGGATTTGATCACAAACCAGAAATTCCACATTCCTTCAGATAAAAGGGTTAATATGAACATGTGATAATACAGAGAAGAAAAATACAGGACTGGTATTAGGGAATTGCTTAGATGACAGTAGCTGCTGGAGAACCCTGGAGGAAGGGGCACAAGAGACAGTAAGCCCTAAACTGAAGCCCCCCACTGTCCCTTCCTCTTGCAAGGCCCTATCCTATGTAATAGGTGGCAACTTGGAGATGATCCCTTCCTATACATGGGACATACAGTATAGGAAAACACAGACAAGACAAAAAACAACAAAGGGAGGTCAGCTAACCAGAGTTTAGTAACAGTCAAGCAATGCAAGGTGTCAAATCGAAGTCCAAAAGAATAGTCAATAGGAAAAACCAAGGTCAGGATAAAGAATACAAGTAACAGAACAGCAAGGAAAACGCCAGCAAGCACGAGGCAATAACAGGCACCAGTGTGAATGTGAGCCAAGACTAAATAGGGGAGGATGAACCCGTCCTGTACCTGACAGGAAGGCAGGCTGTCAATCACAGGGCAAGACCAAATTTAACGACTTCATGGACTGAGGCAGACAAGGGCAGAAGACGGGTGTGGTGCAAATTCAATTACAGAACTAGAGCCATGTTCATACAGTGCAACCAAAAACTCTAAGCAAGGAACTAAACTGCACACGCCTCCTGCACCGCAGCATGCGAGCCGAGGGTGACGCAGTGACCTGAACAGGCAGAGATGTTACAACTGGAAATACATAACTGATGTTTTCTTCTTCACAAGGCTAATATTGGATTTAGTTATGTACAAGTTCTACTATGACCAGAGATAATTACAACAGTGCTCTAGACATGAAAAAATACAGTAGGAACATTTATACTTGTCAAAGTTACTAAACACCAACCAAAATTACCTGAAAAGAGTCTGTCAGGTGAAACTTCAGTCCTTAGCAAGTCTGTCCAATAAAGGTTTAGACCATAGCTAAAGATCACTTGTTTTTTTTTAATTAAATATATAAAGATAAGGTAATCCATCATATACATGTGCTACATACTTATATCTTACATTTCAACACATTCCAAATACAATAAACTATATCAAATCACGTTTGCCAATTTCCTATGATTTCACCCGCCATATTTGAGGAGTAGGAACAGCAGTGAAGGACTAATTGCACCAACTACCTCATTTACATAAGACTTCAAAATATGAATTAAATATATATATATATATATATATATATATATATATATATATAAGATTTCAAAGCTGTTTTTCTCCAAATTAACAAACCATGACCTATAAAATAAAGGTATGTTATTTATCACTGTATTGGGCTCTGTAAGGGGGCGTTCACACTACCGTCGGTGTCCGACAGGTAGTGTCTGCTCCTAGTGTCCGCTCAAAATCTGTCACGGACATTAGGAGCGGACACTAGCTGTGTCCGTGACACCTGTCATTCATTTCAATGGACATCGGGTGCGTTGTTTTGCACTCCGTGCCCGTCCTTCCCTGTCCGCAAGTGAAGATGTCCGACTTCTCAAGCAGACAGAAAAACCCTGCATGCACGACCTTTTAAGTTCATGTTCCGCTTGCAGGCAGTTTTATATAAATAGTAACATGTTTAATGTATAGGGCAGCACGGTGGCCTTGCAGTGCTGGAGTCCTAGGTTCAAATCCTGCCAAGGATGACATCTGCAAGGAGTTTGTATGTTCTCCCCGTGTTTGTGTGGGTTTCCTCCAGGTATTCTGGTTTCCTTCCACACACCAAACACATACTGATAGGGACTGTAGATTGTGAGCCCTATATAGGACAGTGACTGTCAACATCTGTAAAGCGCTGTGGAATATGATGGCGCTATACAAGTAAGTATAATAAATAAGTAATAATAATATACATGTTTTTTTTATGACAGTGACATCTGGGTGCACTGCCACCACAGCTACAACTACCATCATTGTCCATACCTGCCTGGCCCATGACCCTTACACCTGTGCTCTGCAAAGAATAAACCTAAAGTATAGTAAATATAGAAGTGATACAATGTAACCTTTTTTATATAGTCAATCATTGAAGTTGCTAATATCTTTGTAGGGTTCTGTTATCCTTTTGTGTTTTTTGAATATGCGTTGTGCTGCCCAGGGCTTATTGAAAACATGAGTTGGACTGTGATTGGTTACTACTGATACCAGTAAATCCCTGTGGCCCAGGTTATACATATAATGGCGTCAGCTGTTTTCAATGGGGTAAGTCCATAGAACATTCAAAGAAACCATGATATTACCAAACCATAGTTCAAAAATAGCTAGTATTAAGGGGGTGAAAACTGGGCAACAGGCGCAAGCTAAAAACACTCACTATTATTTTATGGCATATTGTGGTATTATTTGTAGCATCCTTAAAATATTATTATTAATATTATTATTTGGATAAAGCTTAATATTTAGTATCTATAAAGCGGTATTATATAAGCTGTATATGTCAGTAATATCTTAATACTGTACGGTGGTATGGCAGTATTATGTGTGCTGGAATTACAATAGATATCTATACACAGAGGGAGAAGTGGCCTACTTTACATTTTGCCTTTTGCAACACTTTCTATATAATTTAAGAAAAATTTGTGTATAAAAAGGAAACATTAGAAGAGTGCAGAGATCTGGGAGTCACGTCTGTGGGTCACTTTTTTACACTGCGGCAGCCTATACATGTTCTGGACACTGCTTAGAAAATGTAATGGCTACAATTTCTAAAAATTAAAATGAATTAGTAGAAAGGAAAACATTTCCCTAACTAGATGACTTGACTTATAAAAAGGCAACACACCAACACTGGCCATTGAAACTAAACAATTAAACAACCTAGGATAAGAATCTAACCCTTATGGCCATACAATGCAAAAGCCAGGTTAAATTTATACCCCTGTTGTATCTTTGGATTATCAGATTTATATGCGGGCTGATTTCAGCAGGAGAAACAATCCACTTAAAGACTGCTTGTCGATCCAGGACATAAGATCCTAATTATTAGAAATGCCTTTCTTTTCATTGGGTTTTTATGTGTCCAACTCAATGGCATTTTAATGGCTTATTAAATGGTTGTTTTACAGCGTCAGTATGTTGAGGCTCAGAACTCCTATATATCTGTACTTTGTACGTGTGACGGAAGGCATCTACTAATGCATGCTGCATGGAATGTTTCCTCTCATGCTTTATGGTGGAACTTTTCCCACAGTCCATACAAGGACATAATAAATGTCTTATTACCCATATTCTTCAAGTGACTTGCAATCATTTTGACCTTGATAAATTGCCCTGGCAATTTAAATGCAAAAAAGAGAATTCTATGGTTATGTATGGAAACTGGATAAAACAACAACTTGAATAATGATTTTCTCAACATGTTCCTGCCATTCTTTGATATGTTAGGTCTAAATTCTATGAGCATTAGTACAGAGACTATGATAGATGAATGTAGTGGATTCTAGTACATATAAAACATAAAAATGTTCAGAGCTGTGCTTGCTTGTAAGCATTGAAGAGGCCACAACTATCATTCAAACACTGTACCCTCTTCAAAGATCTGATTGAGGAGGGGTCAGGTGTCAGAATCCTCACTAATAGGACAGTTCATCAATATCAGAGTCCTGGAAAGCAATGGTTTTTGTTACTTCTGAATTCAAGTTGTAATTTACGTTTTTTATTATTTCTATAGATGGTAAAAATATTGTTGGATCAAATCTCCTTGTAACATGTATTATGCTGTTTTAGGCTAAGGCCCCACGTGGCATTCCACAGCAGAAAAGAGCAGTGATTTTCAGAGAAAGTTCCCAGAGACTTTCTCTTCAGACTTTCTGCTTCAATTATACCTGTAGGGAAATTGTGTTTCTGTAGGTATAATTGACATTCTGCGATTTTCAAAAACGCGACAATTATGGAAATCACTGTGTGATTTTAATGCAAAGTGGGGAAGGGATTTGCTAGAACCACTTTACTGTGATGGTAAAACGCCAAGTTTTTTTCCACGTCATTTCATCCTTAGGGTGAGTTCACACTGAGTATAGGCCAGCTTATTCTGAACGTAAAACACGTTCAGAATCAGCGGCGTATAAAGCAGTTCCCATTCATCCATTGAAGTGAATGGGAAGTGCTCGCGTGTACGGCTCGGCATTACTTCAATGGGACTGCTCGTAGTGAAAAAAGCAGCCCATTCATTTCTATGGGGAGCGCTCGTATGCCGGCTCCCATAGAAATGAATGGGAACTGCTTTATACGCCGCTGATTCTGAACGTGTTTTACGTTTAGAATAAGCTGGCGTATACTCAGTGTGAACTCACCCTTAGGGTGATTTTTGTCATTGCAGCTTTTCTGCTTTGAGAATAGTCTCATAATATAACCATTCAATATTATCCATACCCAGTAACTTAAATTCATCCTTGATTTTAGAGAAATGTGAGTCCCAATGGAGAAAGGAATTAACGGGAATGGACAACCGCTGTACGACACTGGTGAATATATTGGTGCTGTGTAACCAGTGGGAAATATCTTCATGTATTTTAAGGACAACTTTTTTATCATTATTAATAAAGTGAAGTATTATGCTTTGTAGTTACTGTGAAATGCTTGTCTTACGTTCATGGAAAGAGTTTCGTTTATGGAGAAATAATTAGGTTAGCGAGTTGTACGCAGTGAATTGCTATATACTTTAATGTTCATAGTTTGTATAACAACTTCAGCTTCACACACAGAGTTCAATAGGTGTTCACAATTGTATACAGTCCACAGTCCTCATTCAAGTCTTGTCACTAATCCCTGTGACATCAAAGATTTTAAAATACATTTGTATTTGGGCAAGTCCCAATTTGATGTCATAACCGGAGCATTTCTCATCATTTTGCCCTTGGCACAAATCAGAAATATGAATATCACAACCATTCAGTAGGCAATGTGAACTAAAAGCATGTACATCGTGCACCAATCATGCTTACACAATATCATATTTTCTACAATGGAGTTCTTTTTTCTTTTCTCTTGAGGAGTGGAGCCATTAGTGTCAATACAAAGTGGGGATGGGAAGTTAGTGAGGTCAGAAAGGACAACCTGAAAGGCTCGATTTTCTATGATATAGTGCAGTTGCCTCTTGTCATTAATTAGAGCCGCATCAGAATCCTAAATCTTTAAGTTTATGGCTGACTTGCTTAGGAACTAGATGCAAGAAACCACCAACAAAAATCATTTCTCTTCACAACATTCACAAAATGCACAATGAAATAATACATTGCATTTTGTGGCAAAGTTTACATTAAACTAACAGTTTGCCATACCTAGTCAAGCACTTTGGGATGGGATGGGGGATTTTAAGTTCTGGCATTTCATATACCAGTCTTAAACTGAAATGTGCTGGAGTACAGGGTGCAAAATTTAAGAAGAATCTACCTCTTAATAATTAATAATATGGAGCAGCATTTAAACCAGAAAAGCCACTCCAGCTATAAGCAGGTCTAGTTTTGTACTATTGTCACCTTTTTCTGATGAAAAATTGGCCCTGTCCAATTCCATAAAACCCCACCCTCCATTTAAATTCATTGAGAGGAGTGAAAAACTGAAAATTAATGTGCAAATATTATTTTAGCTAAATAGCTGGTTTACACATATTGGCATATCATAAGACCGCTGGAGTAAATTTCACTAAATCTAGTAAGAGATGCCTTTAAAGAATGTCCTAAAGTTTTTTTTTTTTTTTGTTTGCTGTTATTTTAAATTAAAGGTGAAGATTAAACTGATAAACATCCAGGGGAAATACAACCATCACTTAAAACCTGACCTGATGGTCTATCACAGAATGGACCCACTTTATGTATAGTGCAATTCTTTTCTGATCAAACACCTTCTTAAAGTGGACCTTTCAACATCTCCAGCAGTTCCAGTTCTCAATATCTGTTAATAGGTGGCACATCATTGATTTCAGTGCAACTAGAATTTTTTTCTCTAGCTCCCACCAGTCCTGAGCAATCAGTGCTGTTAGTTTTGGTGCCTGATATGCTACTTTGACTTTGTGCTGTCTGGTAGGCACAGCCAGGCAGGTGCAGGAGAGGGGACAAGATTCAGATACAAGCGATGTCAGAGCTCAGAATCACACTCCTTGTCTGTTCCTGTCTGGCACCACCAACGTTACACAGTACCGAACATAGCTACCATGTGAGGCATCAAACGTAATAGCACTTATTGCTTAGTAACAGCGGGGGATAGAGAAAGAATTCATTACAGTGTTGGAATCTATATAGCCAAATTAAATGATGCAAAGAGCTGGACTTGATGGATATGGCGAAAGGATCTCTTTAATTGTTAGATTCCCCTGCTTTCTCTTAATCTATGTATTTCTATTAATCATAAAGTGTCTCCATCTGCTGAGTGGAGTGTATAGTGCCTCCTATCCCCAGAGTGTATGCTGAGCCCTATATTAATGTTTTGTATAACCTGTGTGCTTGTATTTATATTCTCCCCAATCTCTCATGATGTATATTCATATTCTTCCTTATGTCTACTGATGCTCCCCTTTTATTAAATTTACACAAAATGTCCCCTGATATCACCCCATATTAATATTTACCCCTCAATGTCCATTGATCGGCGTAGTGGTTTTGGATCTTTTCCATAAACCCATTGTCTCTTCCAATCCTTGGCACATATATTTTTCTCACGAACGTTACTCCTGTCTCTCACAGAATGCAATAACTGTCAGTGTCAACTCACAGCATCTACCTCGCTTTTACTTTTGTAGTGCTGTCATTTTAGCACTCATTGTTAAGTGATTCTGTGTGCCAGTAATATACAGGGTGAACCATCATATATACTTTGTTCCTCTCAACCTCATTTTTGTGAGGTGACCCCATCACCCTGTTAAGCCTTTGCTTCTAGCCTCCTTTGTACAGTCAATAGCACATACTAGAAGGAATTGCAATAATTCTAAGTACTTGTAGTGTGGTTGCTAGTATTGCTGTACCCCATCTACCTCATTTATTGACTTCTAACTACAATATGGAGTGAACAAGTGTTACAAATCTTAAATTAAACTAATAAAGATTTAGGATATTTTATTTACCCTTCTGGGAAGTGACTTTTCCAACTTTTTTAGTATTGATTTTAAGGGTATACTACCAGTAATTTTGCTTTTTCAATTTTCTATGTTGCCAAGAAGGCAATATAGCTATCGGTCTCCAGTGACCCAATGTATACCAAAGGAGGGTCCTTTTGACATATACAGGATAGGTGGCTTTGGTGTACAATTTTTTACAGCCTTGAATAGGATTGTCGACTATACCAATCCATGTAAATACATAGGCTACTATACACCTATAATTGGGCATACATCAAATACTTACATCTGTGTAAAAAACGTGGCAACATATCTCTTTTTGATGTTTGCCATATTTTAAATTTTTTAAGTATTTCCGAGATGCGTTGTATATAATTTTTACTTATAAAAAAAAACCCTCTAAAACATATATACATAGATATGAACTACATAACCACAGCTACCTATACTTCTCAATAAACCCAAAACATTTAGACAGATATTGTGTTATTTTAAATTTTTTGGGTTAACCAAATCTATGTTTTATCTTTTAAAATGTAATATAAAACATGGAGTGAACTAAGGAGTTTATTGGTGGTATAAGCAAAGGTTTGTGGCTGGTTACAATATTCTAGCAAACATATGTAGGTATAGTTTTTCAATATAACCTGTGAAATTAGTTAGGGTAAAAAGGAGCAGAAAACCAAGCAAACAGAAAGTAGTAAATGATGCAGCTAGCTTGTTGTGTTAGGGGTATTGGTAGTAGTGTTCCTTATAAGGTGTACAGCACCTTCCTGAGAGCCCGCACTCCACCATGCTACAGGGAACAGATGCCGTCTTTATTACTGAGTTATACAACCACCCTCCCTTCAGTCTAGTAAAGAAGCAAGCAGCAGTAGGTGGGCGCTACTCCACCCTTACTGCGCCAATCTCACTAGGTGTTGAGTTTGCAGTAACAGACACGGATTGCTGCAGCAGGACGTGCACCAAATAGGGAAGCCTCCTGCTGCTTCTTTTCCAAATTGTCCTTGTCCTGTTCATCTTCATGCCATAGACTCCAGACAACAGAATTGTCCTACCACCCAGCCCACCCGATGTCCCCACCTGCCGGCCATTAAAAAGTGGACAATGGACATTGTGTCTGTATGTATTTAACATACAGTGACAACCAGGGGCATAACTAGGGGTTCGGCACAGGGATGAACTACCACATTTCAGTGGACCCACAACTCAGGTATACTAATATTGCTATCACATAGTGGTAAATACTGGGCCCTATACAGGAGTGAATAAAAATTTTATGTACTATACACTGCTGCAAATCTGACGTGTTTTGAAAAGTCTTCCAATAAAAGGAGGTATTCCAGACCAGCTTTGCGAACATTGCCGCCAACAATCAGAGCAGAGCGTTTCCGTGTCACCTTGGGAAGAGTGTACCTTTGCCATGTGCTTGAGAAATGAGACCCATTGGAGCTGAGTGCAAACCCCTGTGCGAGCCAAGCAGTGACTGTTGACCTAATGCTGCAAAAAGTGGCATAGCATTTTTCAAAGCAATTTCTGTCAAGTTTCAGCCATTGTCATTGACTTCTGCTGTGACTGTTGTTGTGCTGAACAAGGCTGACCACACAATTTACGGAAAGATTTAAGTGTACTTTCTTTGGCCACATTTCTTTTGCACAAGATGAGATCAACATAGTAAACTAATCCAAGAACTAGTTGTGCCCAGTAGCTCCACCAGCCCTCACCAGATGAATCTGTCCTCTTATTGTGTTGTCTTCAATCTCTCTTTCGTCATCTGTACTGTGATGGCTGCTTTCCTTGTTCATGCAGTAAACCAGATTTGCTATTCTGTCATTAATGTCACCAACTAGTGATAGTAAGTATAGACCAGAAGTGGACAAACGTTTGTCAGTATGGGGCCTACAATATGTGGAACATGAGTTACAGCGGGTCATCTATTAGAGTTCCAGAGAAAGACACATCAGGCACATATGGCACCCAGACTACAGAACACTGCTGCTTGGCATCTCACTATGTATCTGATGATCTGTATGTACTGCTCGTGTGCCTCATGTACTCTTAAATTCTTGATAATAAAACATATATAATTGACTGATGTATCAGTGAAAGGGCTACTTAGCTACTATTCATAAAGAGATTCATAATGGAAAGATAGGTCATATCTTCTGAGAATACAAATCTCACACTTTTGTAGCATTATAGTGTATAGAAACTTTCATCTGATGAAATGTAATGTAATATAAGCCATAAGAAGGTCAGAATTAGCAGCAAAATATCAGAATAACACTAATACAGTATAAGGTTCTGCTCTGACACCTATGGATTAGGAGAATGGGGGAGTTTTGTGTGTTTGGGAGTGCCGAAAATAGCTGAAGTAATGTTCTTGGGTATCTCTGGTTCTCCCATTGAAATGAATGGAACGGTGCAAGGGTTGCACAATCACCACCGAACAAAAGTCCACCATTCTCCTGATCAGTGGGGGTCTGAGTGGTTAGACTTCATATACAAATACACTATTGTGAAGCATTGGGTCCTGTTGCTAGGAGACAGTTTCTTATAACTGAGGCCAATCTGCGGCCCCACTCCGCGGACCAGTAGTTGGGGACCCCTGTATCATAATACAGAAAAAATTATAATGTTACCCACAATGCTAGGGCTCACAAGTAAAAGGCATAAAAGGAATATAAACCAACAGCATATATAAAGGGATGGAGAAGGGGGATTTACAGGTGCATAGATCAGGGGGAAGAAGGGGCACTCTGCCTAAGGGAAAACACCTCACTCGCATCCAGTGAGGTGTCAAAGCTGGAGACAGTACAACAGACCTGCAATATTGGACCAGTTGCAAGTGATGCAGCATCTCGCTGCTGTCAAAATATATATTTATAAGCAGTTTATTTTGTATGCATTGAAGGGTAGTTGGCTTATGGTCGAGCAGAAAAACTGGAGCAGTCAGTGGATCGACTGTACCAGAAGTCTTTGCACCATTTTACAGATGGACATCCAAAAGTAACAGGCTAGAGGGCAGGTCCACCAAATATGCGGAGTATCACCTAGAACGTTACAGCCCTGGGAACAAAAGGGGGAATCCGTAGGGTAAAAGCCCTACAATCTAGAGGGGACCAGATAAGTTCTACGTAAAATTTTCAAAGAAGGCTCCTTAAGGGTGACCTGCCATTTGTCCTTGATGATAAAGATGCAGTATATATTTCAATGGGCTTAGGTAAGGGAGGTATCCAGGTCCCGTTCCAAGGCCGCCATAAAACCTAGCCTAAGGGTGGGGAGTTCAGAAAACCACACATGAATGAAAGTGAACCTTTAGCAGTCCGTTGTATATAAACACAATCTCTCAAAACTAGTAGGGGCAATCTCAAGGTTAAGTGGAACAGTGATTTCAAAAAATGAAAGACCTGAGTATTCGTAAAACACTCTGAGCAAGGTGAGGTGTGTGCAGATGAAGTAATCTTTAGTGAAGATCCACCAGTCACAGAGGAAATCATTGAGAAACCTAAACCTATTGTGTCTCCACCAAATGAATACCTTGGGTGATAGGCCAGGAGGAAAGAGAGGGATACAGAATAGAGGGCTTAGAGGCAATAACCTAACCTAACGTTAAAGGAGACTCTCTGCCATTTCTGCAGCCTATAGCTGGTCACTTTAGTGGTTGCTGGGAGTGAATGAGAGGTGGAATGAGGAGTCCATAAAACAGCTGGCAATGAGGTTTGGGCAACTAGTGCTAATTCAAAGGCTACCCATTGTGGGAAATGTGTCTCATTAAAGACGGCATATATTTGAGAGAGTCTGTAAGCAATGTAATACCTATAAAGATTAGGTACCGAGAGGCCACCCAGTCTGTTATGATAGTACATGGTCCGCCTCCGGATCCACAGACACTTGTATGCCTATATAGAATTAAAGACATCACTCTGTAAGCCAGCTAAAAAGAAGGAGGTAGCCAGGTTCAGGAGGGTGCAGAAATAGTAAACAATGAGAGGTACTGTGACCATTTTTACAGAGTTAATCCTACCTATTCAAGAAAGAGTGAAGCAAAGCCAAGCAGAGCGGTCCTTCAAAAGTTTCAGGATCCATATGGTGTTTAAAATGGGTATCTAAGGAACTGCATACATTTTCCAAGGTAGAGCAAGTAACCCATGTTTGAAAGCCAAAATTTAAGGTTATCAATTTTTGTGTGGTGGAGAGGAGATTACAGTGCATTATTTTTTATTTAGAAGTATCAAGTCTGAGGCCCAAGAGTTGCACAAACTGCGAGGGGGTATTGAGCAGGTTCGGGAGAGGTTTTGTGATAGTAAGCAACATATCACCGAACGGTTAGTCTTCATGGCTCCCAATCGGTACACCAGCAATATCAGGGTGAGAGTAGATTGCGTTAGGGGCTCTATGGAAAGGGCAAATAATGCTGACGATAAAAGACAACCCTGCCTAATGGCACAGAAAATTTGAATGGGCTATGGGGAATTTCAAATCAACTATGCAGTCGTAGTAAAGCCCTCAGAGGACCTGTTGGAAGTGGCTAGTTGTGCCCATAAACTTCAAAATGTGAGTGGGGTAGTGCCACAATAGACTGTCAATGGCCAGAAGGGAGACTGGCTTCCGATGAGAATTAGGCTAATGAATAATATTACACAGTTTTCTGACATGATCCAAGTCTTGTCTACCTACCTTGAATGAAGCCTACTTGATCAGAGTGTATTAGGGACAGGAGTAGACCGTTCAGTCGAGTGGCAAGGATGGATGAGAATAATTTGATATCCAGATTTAGAAGTGATATAGGTCTATAATTGGCGAGGGTGGTGACTTCTTTACCCGATTTTAAAATAATGGTTACGGACATGCTAAGTATATCCTCTGAGAATTTAGTACCCTGTAAAACATGATTAAACATGTTAACATCCCTAATACATTTAGCCAGATAGCGTGAGGGCTGAAGCTGATTCTAATTTTCACAGTTTATGTTTTAAATCCATCTGTTACTTTCTTTTTTCAGATGAGAAGCCTCCACTATGAGGCTTCCTCTAATCCTGACCTTGTGACCGCCCAGTTAATAGCCGTATCAGTCTCTGATGCAGTATTACATACAAAGAACTCGGTGAGAGCATCAGAGATACATTGTTTAATGCCAGAATCAGTCAATTTGGACTTATTTAAGTACCACTGAGAGCAAGTGGTTGAGAGAGTCTAGAAGTCCACAACAATCATGAGCAGGTCGTGATCCTACCAGGCACATAATATGTGTTGGGCATAAACAAGACTAAGGGCTAGTTCACACGTGAGTATAAGGGGAGGTTTTTGACAGCGGATTTCGCGTCCAAAACCTCCCCTTATAATGGTGGTCTATGGAGACCGCCGGGCTTCTTTTCTCCACTAGCGGCGCGCTGCTGCTAGCGGAGAAAAGAAGCGACATGCTCTTTCTTCAGGCGGAAGCCGCGCGGGCTGCGCCGCATGGCTTCCGCCCGGCGGAAGCACCCTCCATGTTGGCTCATTCATTTGAGCCGACAGCGGAGGTGAAAGCCACGACCGCGATGGTCGCGGCGGGCGGGTTTTGACAAGAGAGAGATGCGGCTCGCCGCGTCTCTCTCTGTGTCAAAACCTGCGCGGGAAGTTCACGTGTGAACTAGCCCTAAGGAGCATTGAAGAAGATAGAAGGATTCTATCAATCCTAGTGTAATGGTGGTGGGCTGCTGAAAAGTAGGTATAATTACTCCTATTGCCATTAAAGTCCCGCCAAGCATCAGCTGTGTTGAGGGACTGGAGGGCAATGCGAATCTCTCCCTTGGCCTTAGAAGAGAATTTATCTGAAGAGGGGATGGAGTGGTCCTGAGGCACACAAAATTATATTGGAAAATGGATTTGTATATTTAAATCAACCTTTATAGGCAATAAAATGGCCTGCATGGTAATTGTATTACATACTTTGGTAAAGCCATTATTTAATGTAAATCAATGTAGATATAGAGCACAATAGAATTACACTATGGTATTGTAGATTTAGACAGCAAGGGACAATATTAAAACCAAATGGTCTCTCTGAAATCCCATTTATGGCATCTAAAACTAAATGGACCATTATCAACATTTCTGCTGTTTACCATAGCCAAATTCAGGACTCCAGCATTGTCTGCTCCACATTTACTAGCACTAGTTTGACATTGTGAATCATGAATGCATTAAAGATCCCAAGATCCCAAACCATTTGTTTTCCACAGTAAGTAGGATAATCTTTTTGACTTGTAAAATACCTCTTAGCATTAAAAGGTCCTCTAAAACAAAGAAGGAAGCTAGTTTTAAAATGATTAAGTCTTTTAATATTTACTCCATTATATAGTAGCCTGGCCTTGTAAAGAGTCAATTATAAGATAACTCTGATTTGATCCACATGCAGGGGAAATCCGCTTTTTTTGCCATTAAATGTGAGCTCTAAGTGTCCATCTTAAATAATTAGTGACACTTCCTCTTTGATCAGTAGGGTCAGGTTGTTATTCTTTCTCATTTAACATCTTGCAGTAGCTCAGAATTTATTCTTATTCTTACAGGTAACCTCTTCTATAATGTCACATGATGGGTTCAAGAAAATAGTTCCCACTAACTAAATGGCCAAACTTTAATGTGCTGAATCATTTAAATGCATGGTAGTCTTAAATTTCAGATGTACAAAGGGGCAGATAACCACGGTTTAATAGGAGCATAAAAATACTTCTGTGGCCACAAACCAATAAATCAATGTAAATATAATCATCTCTTATTGATATGAAAATTAGCCTGCAAAAGCTCTAGGGGAGGGCTTGACTTTCCATATTTACCTACAGGCAAATACAAGGGATTTGACTCTCCTCTGGGGTTGCAGGCTTGAGCTAACCACCCCCACATGGTATTGCACCTCCTATCACTTCCCACATGGTAAAACTCTTCCTTTGCTGGCCCCCACATGATATAACGCCCCTTTTATGTACAGTATAATGTCCTATAGTGGCATTTTCACTATATATAATGTTCCACAGTGGCCACACCACACAATATAATGTCCCATAATTTCAATCACACAGTATAATGTCCCATAGTGGTCTCTCCACCTGGAATAATATCCAACTGTGGACCCTCCATACAATATAATGTCCAATAGTGGCCACTTCACACAGAATAATATCCTGTAGTGGCCCTTCCACACAGTATAACATCCCGTAGTGGGGTCCATACAATATAATGTCCTATAGGGGCCCCTTCACCCAGAATAATATCCCATACTAGCTCCTTTATACAGAATAATGTCTCACAGTGGCCCTTCACATTGTATAATATCCCATAGTGGATCCTAAGGTGTTCGTTGAAAATATTGCAAACGTTTTTAGGATTCACCACCCATGAAATGGGTGGTCAAACATAAAACTAGTTTTACTCACCTCTCTTATGTTCTGGCACCAGTCTTTAGCCTCTTCATGCTGAGGTCATAATGTACCATGATGCTGGCATGACCCACATGACCATTGAGGCCCAATTACAGGCTTCATGGTATTTGACATCTTTGAAGAGGCTCGAAGATCCATGCTGAATCCCGGGGGAAGTGAGTAATGCTGTTTTTTACGTATAGTCACCTCCCCTGGGTCTCCCCATCCCATTCAGTCCTCCAGGTGGTCCCGTGTGTCTCATATAATATCACTGTCAGTGATGTCCTGTCGCTGTTAAGCATGGTATGGGACACACTGGCCCTCCTGGGGGGCTAAAGGGTAAGTGGAAGCAGCAGTGGGCATGGAAGGGGATCGGTATGTAAAGTTATTCCAGCAGGGTAACAGCCTATTAAAAAAAGAAAAAAACAGCAGCAGAGGCCCAACAGGCCTAAGGTTGCAGGTCCTGTAGCAGTCACTATGGCATTAGTCCTGCCATTGATTGCAGTCCAACGATACTCATGGTGAGAGTGACATCTTTTTTATATTTAAATTTCCATAGAAGAATGATTATCTAGTCATTGGTTCATTGGTTTTTGGGTGTATATTTCTATTCCTATTAAAGAACCCTATATTGCACTGAAATTGGTTTTGAGAGGTGTTTTTGGTCTGGTAGACCCCCTTAAATCTTTTCCTGACATCCATAGTAATATTACGACTGATGTCAGGTATATAAATATGGTGGCAGTTCAGGAGCTGAGTGGCCACCATAGCTCTGGGCCTCCACTGTTTATACAGTGGAGACCTTCTGGCACTGCCCAGGATCAGTGCCTGCACTGATCACGGGCAATAATCCCCCTAATGACTCAAATGATCAAGGCATCATTTTCCCAACTGGACATGGGTGCCTACATTTTGGGGTGAATCACCGACCTGGGAGTGAGACCCAGGGCCAGTGATCAGTTACTATGACAGATGGGAGCCTATATGTATGTACTCTATTACAGGCTGCTCTATGCAGACCATAATAGGAGCAGGGCTCTTTAACAATGAATTGAAATGCATTAGTATTGCAGTTCATTGTAGTAGTGATAGGACCCCCTGGGTTCAAGAGCCCTTATGATGGGGGGAAGGGGAATTATGGTTAAAAAAATATGTATAAAAAAATGAATTCAAATTCAAATCACACCCTTTCCCTGGACAACATAATATAATAAACAAAGTTTAACACATGCACAATAGATATCCCTTTCTCCAGAAAAAGCCCTATAAGTCTACAAATTTATAAAAATATTTTCTCACATGCAAAAAAAGATTTCTCATGCAGCCCTGTACACAGAAATATAAAAAACTTAGGAGTGTCATAATATGACGACTGCAAGAAAGCTTTCTATTTTTCTAAAGTGTTTAATACATAAAAAAAACTATATACATTTGTTATCTCCAGAATTGTACTAAGAATACAGTTGACATGTAATTTTGGCTGCACATTTAACTCCGTAAAAGCAAAGTTTTCAATATGAGTTTAAATAACTCATATTAACGCAGCTTTTCTCCAATTCCACCCCATTCTGAATTTTTTTTCAGCTTCCCAGTACATTGTACGGAACAGTAGAAGTAGTACCATTGTGAAATAAAATTTGTCCTGCGAAAACTGCTCAAACAGCTCTGTAAATGGAAAAATATAAAAAAAATATGGCTTTTGGAAAAATCAAAACATGGTTACAGTGGGAAGGGGTCAAACATTTTATATTTTACTAAATCAATGTATTTGTAAAATACAAACTGATCTCAAAAGTTAAGATTTAACCACTGGAGTTTTCATTACAGTTTGCACAAATACGTCACCACTTTTTTTACGCCAACAAACACATGCAGACCAGCTGACAGCAATGGGTGGCCAAAGAAGAAAATAGTAAACACATTTAGAAGTCAGAACAAATGGACAAGAGATAAAAAAATTGAAATGGAATTTTATTTTGATAAACTGTTAAATGAGTTGTCCATCTAGTAAAAAATATGTTTAGGAAACAACTTAGAAAAAAAACAAACTACTTGTGAAAAAAATAAGCACATTGCTATTCACCAATTGGACCCCCTACCATTTTAGTTCCAATGCTACCTGGTTTCCCACCATTGTCCACTTCCTAGTCCAGTAATGAGCTGTGTATATGGGACATGTGACCAGTACAGCCAGTCACAGGCTGCAGCATGTCACCAGGATGGCCAGTGATTGGCAGTAGCAGACACCTGTCCCATGTTGGCAATCACTGGACCACAAAATGGACAATGTCAGCTGTTCAAGCAATGTTGAAATTAGAGCAGTTGGGGATTGGAATACCTTCCAACTTTTAAAAGATAGAAAGAAGGACAGAATGTGCGGAGCGATATGCCCACCACAGCAAATTTAGCACCACCCACTTCTACGTTGACCTCGCCCATTCTCATCCATTTTTCTATGTGGTCCCACACAGTATAATGCTCCTACAGTCACCCTAACATTATATGCCCCCACATTGTAAAGTTCCTCTCCAATTGCCTCACAGTTCCTCTCCATCTGCCGCATTTAACGTCCCTATATCTGCCCCCAGTTTAATGACCCCCTTTATCTTCCCAAGTTTAATGCCCCCTTCCATCTGCCCCCTGTTTTATGTTCCCTCTCTTTCTACCCCCAGTTTAATGCCCCACTCCATCTGTCCCCAGTTTAATGCTCCCTCTTCATCTCCCCCAGTTTAATGTCACCTTTTATCTGCCGCAAGTTTAATACTCCCCCTCTGGTTTAATGTTCCTCCTCCTGCTTCCCCCATTTTAATGTCCTCACCTCCATCTGTCCCAGTTTAGTTTCCCATCTTTATCTCCTCCAGTTTACTGTCCCCTCTTCCATCTGCCCCCAGTTTCATGCCCAACCATTTTTCCCCAATTTAATGTTCCCATTTCATCTTTCCCAGTTTAATGTGCCCTTTCATCTGCCCCTAGTTTAATGTTCCCATCCGTCTTCTCCCAGTTTAATGCCCCCTTCATCTGCCACCAGTTGAATGTGCCCCCTTCCCTTTGTCTCCACAGTTTAGCATAATAAAAACACAAAGACTCACCTTTCCTCACTCCCCTGCTGCACTGTAGAGGTCTGTTCTGCTGGACTGTTCAGGGAGCTGCAGGCACAATAGTACCGACTATATAGTAATATTCTGCAATTTGTTAAACTGATATAATGTAATATCTTATCACAGAAGATAAAAAAAAACTATTTCACCTTATCACAGAATACTGTTTTGTGTTGCCCACTGTGATAAGATATTACACACACTGCAGCAGTTTAACCAATTAGAAAAGTCAGTTTAACTATACTATAAATGGCTATAGTAAACATATGGTAGTCTGTGGTCACAAACAGCCTGTTTGAAAAAAAAAAAAAAAAAAAGTACATCTTTGGATTTTTTTATGATTTTTACAATATATAAACAGTCCAAAAATAATCTCTTGTGGGTGGAGGCAGATATGTGCACAGTGTTTTGAAATCGGTCCAAAAATCCCTTTTTGAAGATACATATAAATTATCCACCCATTGCTTCCACCACCCAGACTATATGTGCCAGTTAAAAAACGTGCCTGATTATGGTCAATAGTCAGGAAGCATAATTTTTTTCAATAGCAGCCAAAAAATGATGCCTTTCTTGGGTGCAGTTGCATGCCAGTTGCATGCCAGTATGGCTAAAGCCCCATTGTTTGCTTCTCAATCATGCACTCTGATGGTTGATCATGGCCATCATCATCATCTCTGCCACAATAAGGCTCAGCCTCTTCCCCTAGTTGTGCCTGTGAAAAATCCACATCAAGCCATGACTTATTTTCTACCTGCAGAGTTTGGGTCTCCACTGATCTCTTGGATATCTTAGACTATTAGGAGCCTCTGCATAGAGTGACTTCCTGTATACACTACAATATACTTGTATTACAGTGTATACTTCTGAACCAAAGGTCAGAGCATCGCTGGTTCAGATCCTCTAGTGGGACATAAACAAAGTAAAACAAAAAGTTTTTTAAAAAGCGTGTTAAAAAATAATAAACATATAAAGCCTCAAAATGCCTCTTTCCTATATGAAATTAATTATATAAAAAATTAATAAAAACGATACATATTTCATATTGCCATGCCAGTAACAAACCGTACAATAAAACTGAAAGATTACCGTATTTTTCGGACTATAAGACGCACCGGACCATAAGACGCACTAAGGTTTTAGAGGAGGAAAATAGGGAAAAAAAAAATTTTAAGGAAAAAAAATTGGTGAAATATTTAATAACCTAATAATATAATATTTCACCAATGTAAATAGAACCGGGGGCTTTCGGACACAGGGATACCAAATGTGTATGTGTTTCACAGTAATGTTTTTGTTTTATATGTATTCTAGGGATAGGGGGGTGATTTGAACATATATCTCTATCTATCTATCTATCTATCTATCTATCTATCTATCTATCTATCTGTCTGTCTGTCTGTCTGTGTCTGTCTGTCTTTCTGTCTATCTATCTATCTATCTATCTATATCTAATCTATCTCATCCATGGATGGAAAGAGACACCCTGCAGTGAAGCTATGCAAGAAGAGAAAAAGGGGCGGGCCAGACGGGTGAAGGAGGTGTGGTTTTCTAAGCAAACTTGAAAACATGCCTCTTTCACCTGTCTGGCTCGTCCCTCCTTCACTGCCTCTCACATCTTGCTCCGGCAATGATGCCACACAGACAGGGAAGTAGGGGCGGGCCAGACGGGTGAAGGAGGCGTGGTTTCAAGCTTGCCGAGAAAACCACGCCTCCTCCTCCCGTTTGGCCCGCCCCTCCTTCCCTGTCTGTGTGGCTTCATTGCCAGAGCCAGATCTGCGAGGCAGTGAAGGAGGGGCGGGCCAGACGGGAGAAGGAGGCGTGGTTTTCTCGGCAAGCTTGAAACCACGCTTCCTTCACCTGTCTGGCCCGCCCTTACTTCCCTGCCTCTCATATCTCGCTCCTGCAAAGACGCGACACAGACAGGGAAGGAGGGGCAGAGCAGGCAGGCACCGTGCTGCTCTCCTTTTGATTCTCATAGACAGGACACAGACGCTGCACACGCTGCATTCGGACTATAAGACGCACACACATTTTCCTCCCATATTGGGAGGAAAAAAAGTGCGTCTTATAGTCCGAAAAATACGGTATTTAAGCTACACGGTGAACAATGTTAAATAATTAAATGGAAAAACAGCCACCAGAAGTAATGATATTTCACCATCTTGCTTCACAAAATATGCTTTAAAAAATTGATCAAAAAGTCAAAACAGTTCCTCACAACAGTACCAATAAAAAGCACAGCACACAAAAAAACTTTCTTCCAAGTCTGTCAACTGAATAATAAAAATATTAAACCAAAACAATCCCAATACTAGGTATCATAGACAATGATGCCAAACAAAACCTATAACTCCAACCAAGTATCAATGTACAAATAATAAGCAATACACTGAGAAATATATCATATCAAAATAATTTATTAACATGTTTCTTAATGGTTAACAAGATTGAATAGAAAAAACGAGAAACATCTAAAAACATTTAAAAACAACATTCATCACAACAAAAAGAGTGGAGGTCGCAGTGGAGAGAACTGAGCAACTCAGCATGTGATGCAGTGGTTAAGATTATGCCACAGTCAATGTGTATTTATAGAAACCATGTGCTCTATACATTTAATTTAAAGGGCTACTATTGCCCTTAGTATCATGAGAGCACTAAGTCTCAGAATCAGAATATATTAAGGTATCACTAGCAGCAGTATAATAACATCCATATCACCATTAACATGCAATGAAGAGTAAATCCAGCATAATAGCATGCACACACAAGTGCTAGGCATAAACTAGCCACATGTAAGGCATAAGAGTATAAAACAAACAATTTGCTCACCAACTGCAGCCTCCACTCCGAGTCCTGAAGTACGTTTTGCAGGGGCAAAAAAAAGCAAGCCCTAATATTGCTACATTACCAGAAAAAAAATAGCTTGCACAATGTAAAGACAACTGAGAAAATGGTAGGGAAATTGGGGTTTCCAATGTACTCCGCACAACATAAGCCTTGTTCACATCTACGTTTGGTAATCCGTTCCGGGAGTCCGCATGGGGACCCTTCCCCCCCTCCCCCCGAACAGACTACTGAATGCATTGGCAAGCGGTGTACAGTGAAAGCACACGCACCCCATAGATTATAATGGGGTCCGCGTGCTTTCCGCACGGTCTCCACATGGAACATAAGGACAAAATTGTTCACGATCTACTTTCCTTTCCGCATGACTCGTGCGTAGACCATGCAGAAAGCACAAGGACCCCATTACAGTGCTTTCACTGCACACCGCTTGTCAATGCGTCGGTAGTCCGTTTGGGGGGTCCCTCTGCAGACTTGCCCGAACAGATTATCAATGCAGATGTGAATGAGGCCTTACATATTCACTTTTCACCATCCGCTGTGCATTCACGTCTGGGAAACTAATGATGACTACACCCCACTCACTACAGTTAAATGTGCAGGTTTCAAAATGGTTTCCCAGGGGATTCCACTTTTCCAATACCCTAGAGGCTCTGCAAATGTGACATTGTGTCCAAATAGGAAACATCTAAGTTTGAGGTCCAAAAGTCACATAGTGCTCTTTCTCATATGCAACCTGCTGTGTGCCCAAACAGCAATTTACACCCACATATAAAACATTTTTGTACCCAGGATAACCCATTTAAAAGTCTCTCATGACACAAAGTGGGCACATTGGCGTATTTCTTGAAATATTTCAATTTTCACTCTGTACAATAATTAGTGAGAAGCACTCTTGGACTCAAAATTATAATACCCCTTGAGAAATTCCTTGAGGGGTGTAGTTTATAAAATGCGGTCACAAATATTATCCATTGTACTAGTACTCCAGCGACTCTCCAAATGCGACATGACACTCAAAAACTATTCCAGAGAAATTTGTCCTCCAAAATCCATATAGTGCTCTTTCCATTCTGAGCCCCGCCATGTACATTCTACGACCAAATATGGGGTATTGCTATGTTCTGGAGAAATTGTAAAACCAACTTAGGGGTGCTTTTTCTTCTTTAAAACCTTGTAAATAATGAGAAATTTGGTGCTAAATGGATGGTTTAAAAAATTTAATTTTTCATTTTTATGTCCCAATGCTAATAAAATCTGTGAAACAACTGTGGGAAATAAATGCTCACCATACCTCTTGATAGAATCTATGAGAGGTGTAGTTTCCAAAATGTATTGGTACTTTAGGGGCCCTGCAATTGCAAAATAGCACCCATAAACTATTCCAACAAAAGCTGCCCTCCAAAAGCCAAAGAGCGCTCTTTCCATATTGACCCCTGCCATGTACCCATACCAGAGTTTACAACCACATTTGGCGTGGTTGTAAACTCAGTGGTTCCCGAAAAAGGTGACATTTTCGGGAAGGGTTTTGTAATTTTAATGTGACTGTAAATTAACCCTTTAAGGACACAGTCTAAAAGTACCTTGAGGACACGGCCTCATTTTTCAAAAAATTCATGTATACTTTATATGACAATAACTTTGAGATGCTTTCACTTACTCAAGTGATAAGTTCAGGAGAAGTTGTATAACGAACTGTGGTGTGCTTTTTCTCCTTTATCCTCTTGCGAAAATTAAAGATTTGTGGCTGAAATCATGGTTTGTTGGAAAAAAGTACTTTTCATTTCATCTCAATGATAATAAAATCTGTGAAACAGCTGTAGGGTCAAGATTAGAGATGAGCGAGTAGTGTTTGATCGAGTAGGTGTTCGATCGAATACTACGGTATTCGAAATACTCGTACTCGATCGAACACTACTAGCTGTTCGAAGTTTAAGGTTCGATGCAGAACCAGCGTTGATTGGCAGAATGCTATACATTCTGCCAATTAACGCTAGTTCTTCTCTTACCTTTAGAAGTCTTCTCCGTGCAGCGTCCCTGCAGCGTCTTCCAGCTGGAATTCACTCTGCCTAGGCATCCGGCTCTGCTCAGGTGTCGGGCCGGGCAGAGCCGACCGCACATGCGCAGTCGGCTCTGCCTAGGCCCTGATGCCTAGGCAGAGTGAATTCCAGCTGGAAGATGCCGCGGGGACACTGCGCTGGGAGAAGACTTCAAGGAGAATCCAGCCCGACCGTCACTCGTGGACTTGGTAAGTATAATTTTATCAAATTTTGCGTACCCCTGAAACGAGCATTTCCCCCCATAGACTATAATGGTGTTCGAAATCCGTTCGAACAGTCGAACAGTGTGCGGCTGTTCGGATCGGATTTCGAACCTCGGACATTTTAGTGTTCACTCATCTCTAGTCAAGATGTTCACCAAACCATTTGATATGTTCTGTGAGGGGTGTAGTTTCCAAAACAGGATCACTTTTGGGGGGGGGTTCCATTGTATTGGTGCCCTAGGGCTCTGCAAATGCGACATGGCATCTGAAATTTTATTCCAATAAAATCTGTCCTCCAAGAGCAAAATGGCGCTTTTTTCCATTCTGTACCCCACCATGTAACCATACAACATTTCACGATCACATATGGGGTATTGCCATGTTCTGAAGAAGTTGTGTAATGAACTGTGGGGTGCTTTTTCTCATCTATCCTATTGTGAAAATGAAAAAATCATGTTGTATGACTCTCCTGATCCTTCAAAGTTTGAGTCTCTTTTATGGTTAAAAAATGATGCAAATATAAAGCAGAGATATGGTAGATAATATTTATTAATGTACTGGGGTGGCGTGGGTGAAAAGCAGAGAATTTCACATTTTGAAAATTGCAAGTTTTTCCAAATTTCCATCAAATGTCCTATTTTTTTTTATAAGTCAATGCAAAAATAATGGTCAATGTTTACCATGAAAATGAAGTACAATGTTCACAAAAAAAACAATCTCATAATCCCTTGATTAAGTCAAAGGTATTGCCATATAAAGTATACATAAAGTTTTGAAAAATGAATCCGTGTCCTCAAGGTACTTTTAGACTTTGTCCTTAAGGGGTTAATTTACAGTCTCATTAAAATTGCAAAACCCTTCCCGAAAATGTCACCTTTTTTTTCGTTTGCAGATTTAAATTTATGGCTCAAATGAACGCTGCTGGCACGTAACCATGTTGCCTTATGTACATTCTAACCCTTTAGAGATATAATGCATTTTAGCCTTAAACCAATAACATTTTATCCTTCTCTACTTTCCTACTTTCAAAACTTTTTATATTTTATTTCAATGTAGCTTTAGCAGAACTTGTATTTTATTTGTACAGAAGACTTTTGATGAGTTTTTTCTACTTTTTTTTAAGTGAGATAATCATAAAGCCTGAATTCTGGCATCTGGATTATAAGATTTCTGACATTCATCATTTGGAATATATATTGTATTAATTTTATTTTAGGGTTTTTTACAGATGTTCTGATACTATTTGTGTGTTTTTTATTTTTTTTAATTAACAAGGGAAAAAAGGCTATTTTTACCTTTTTCTGAAAAACGACTTAGGTGCTGCAGTATAAGGAGTTAAATGGCAAGTGTGATTTCTGATTTATAAATGGGAAGGCGATTTCATGAACAAAATTCCATATCACCCCCTTGCTTGAGGTTATCTGCAGTGACAGGGACAGGAGAATAATAAAATCCTTCTCCACTCCCTCCATGTCCCTCCATGTTGTCAGCTACCTCCTGCACACTGGTTGAAGTGAGGCTGTGAATATGTGTAGCTTTCACTTTAACCAGTTATATCTCTCCCAGGTGGTTTACAGACATGGTCTTTTTTAACCATTTCCGGACCGCCCATAGACTATATACGTCCGGGAAGTGGTTGCCTAGTTCTGCCAGGACGTACCTGTACGTCCATCAGAACACAGCAGCTGCACAGAGATCGTGTAGCTGCTTTCACTAGGAGCCGGCTGTAACTTCAGCCGGAGCTCCCAGAGATTTTTTACCTCCCCTGCCTTCTCGATCGCTGTGTATACAGCGCTCAATGAGCGCTGTATACACATCTATGGATGCTGCCATAGTTCAGCTGCCCTCTGACCCGGCGGACACGTGATCTGGCTGGGAGCAGAGTCTTACCAGAGCTGCTGGGTCCTACAGGACCCCAGATCAGCTCAGTAAGCTGTATATACAGTGTGCAGGAGGCTGGATTCCTCCTGTATCTGAGGTTAAATGTAGCAGCCCCACTTATAGGAGAAATCAGCCTCCAGTACAAAAAATAAGTGATCAGATGTCCCCAAAGGTCTCTTATCACCTTATGGGGACACAATCTGGAAAAAAATATAATAAAAAAGTTTAAAAAAAATGTAAATAAAATAATAATAAAAAATAAATAAATAATATGCTAATAAAACGCCGTTATTAAAGGTTATAGCCCCACCCCCGACGACACCATACAAAATAAAAATTACCGTAACGGAGAGGAAAAACTATATTATAAAGTTTTTTAGTGACACTTTGTGTTATTAAATTTAAAATTAAAAAAAATTGAAAACCAGACACAATTTCCCTCCTATTTTGTTTATATTTTCCCAGATATAAAAAAAATTAAAACACATTCGAAAATAAAGATAACATAAAAATAAAGCCCTATGTGTCCCCGAAAAAGGACGCAAAAATTAGTTGACTGAGACATACAAGAAAAATGTTACAGCCCTCAAAACCGCACATACAAAATAAACCTAAAATGTGTCTGGTCCTGGACCACAAATTGGCCTGGTACTGAAGTGGTTAAAAAAAAAAAAAAGAACATTGTACATCTAGCTCCTGCAGCTTCAGAGTTAGAGCCATTTAAAGCGACTCCTCCCTTTGCAGATCACTAAATGTATCCTGCAAAAACAAAGAGAAAACAACACCTCGTGGCCCCCCCAGAGACACAATAAAATCAAACAATGACACATAAGTTGTTGATACCAGACTATAAGATATAGCATCAGTTCTTTAATGTCTTCTGAAGTTATAATTCTACATTTTCCTTTACTTCCCCTTTGCATGAATGAGACAGACTACTGTGGATTAGGCAGGAGCAGGACGGCCCGCAGGGATTCAAGGAACATGCGTGCAATCTTTCCATTCCATACTAGGTCTCTGAATAGTCTCTGAATCCTATAAAGATATTTCATAGGTATCCAGACAGGTGAATTGTGGAGTACATACAGAAACAGAGGCATGAGTACCAGGGGTGAACCTACCCCTTTCGCCGCCCGAGGCAAACTACAGAAAGGGGTGTGGCCAAGCGAAGGGGGCGTGGTCAAGCGAAGAGGGCGGGGGCTTAGCGCCGTTCGCAGGCAGAGAGCAGGCACGGAGAGGACCTGCTCTCTGCCTGAGCGTGAGGGGAGGCTGCTGGAGCAGCGCTGCTCCAGTGGCCTCCCCAAACCACCGCTCGGTGCTAAGCCAGTCCAGGACAGCTTGTCCTGGACTGGCTTAGGTGATCAAAAATGCCGCCCTCCCTGAGGTCCTGACATAGCGCCGCCTGAAGCGCTCGCTTCAGGTCGCCTCATGGGAGGTGCGGCGCTGATGAGTACCATTTCACATAAATTGGCTCTCCCTTTATGTGACAATGGCAGATAACGACATGTGGCTATTTTGTACTGAGCCTTTTGTAACATGGGGATCAAGTTGAGGTCAATGAAATCATCCAGATATGCCAATAGCTGTTTTTCTAGGTATTTGAAATATTCTACCACTGGGATCTGGTTTCACACTTCAAGACACCCTGTGGTCTAGGGGCATCAAGGATGATTTGTCCCAAATATTGGAGAATACTGAGTAGGTACCAAACTCCATAAGGGCTCATTCACACGGAGTAAACGCGGCGCGCAATGCTCCACGTTTATGGGACGTTTGCGCCGCGATTTTGACGGTGCATGTTTATGCGGCGTTAACGCGGTGTTAACGTGACCGCAAACATGCTCCGTCAAAATCACGGCACAAACGTCCCGTAAACACGCCGCATTGCGCGCCGCATTTACTCCGTGTGAATGAGCCCTAAAAAGATTAATTAATGATGGGTGGGATCATCATGTATCTCTCAGGAAAAGTAACATCATTTTGCCATACTTAAATCCCTCTATCTCAGCAGACTTCATTAGAATACAGGCCAGTGGCTCTATGGCCAAGACACTGCCCAGATCAAAGAGATTTCACAAGACCCCATTAGTTCGAATATGGGCCCTCAGAGATGCGTACAACAATGGACCCAGGTCATATACCGAGAACCAAATCCCATTTCGGACATCACCACCCACAGAAATTCCCACTCAATGCTGTAAAATTCCTTGACAACATCGGGTGTGAGGACAGCTACCCCCTTTTTTCCCCCAGACTGCTGCAACTTTATAGGATTAAGAACAGACTCTTCAATTAATTGCAGTCAACTTTCTCACCATAAAGCCAGTTTGGTCCTCATGGATAAAATCTAGGATTACTCCTAATAGTCTATTAGTGAGGACCTTGGCCAATAGTTTGACATCCAGCAAAATCAGATGGTAGGATTCAGGACTGGTTGTGTCTTAACTAGAGATGAGTGAATATACTCGATCAAATAGCTCCCGATGCAAATACACTTCTGGGGCATCAAATTTTTACTGCCCCTCCCACCTTCTCTGGCACCTGGAGCTATGTGGCAGATTTGATCGAGTATATTCGCTCATCTCTAGTCTTAACATGTTTGTGGAAAAAGTACAATTACAGCTTCCATCATGGACCTGCGCAGTCTACCCTTGTGCTCCACCACTCCTTGTCCTCCTCCACTACAGTCTATCCAGAGTTCCTACGCGCCACTATATGCATCGCTCCTGTTTGTACCATAATTACGGTTGCCTAAAGGTGTCCAACACTCTCCTCCTTCATGAAAATAGCGCTACTTCTGAAAAAAATGCTTAGTGTCCTCCTGTTTGGCTACTAAGTTACTAAGAGCTGTTTGTGCTTCAATCCAGGAAAGGCTTTTGGAATCTGATGGGTCTGCTGCATACTGTGCTTCTGAGCCTGCCAGCCTTTGTTGAAGATGTAGCAGATCCTCCTTGTTTCATGTGTTATAACTGCCTAATTTTACTAACGAAGATTCCCTTGAACATTTACTTGTTCCTAAGAAAGCAGTTATTTCATACCCCATAGAGTCCTTTTCTATCGGTAGCTACATGGGTTGGAATCACCCCAATCCACCGCCACTCCAGGACCCTGTAGGTACATCCAGCGCAGTTATTACAGATATGTAATGGGGTAGATATTCAACTCAGCGTACACAACCGATCAGGTCAGAGTTCCCAAGTGCCAAATCCATGCAAGACAGCAAATTATGGAAGTTAGAGTAAGAAAACAGTTATTTCATTCCCCATAGAGTCCTGTACAATCTGTAGCCACATGGGTTTGAGTACAGTATAAAACCTTTATTACTTCTACATCACAGATTCATAACAATCTACTTCAGTCAATAGTCTGGCCATGCCCATATCTGGAGTAGTCTCTGGTATGTAAGAATTTATACAAGTCACCCATTATAACCTTTGGGATGCCAGGAAACACCTTCCATAGGGGAAGGAAGAATATAGGGGAGGGCAGTATAAAGCCAACAATCAGTAAACACAAAACAAAAATAGAGAGCAAGGAATATATAGTATAAATATGTAAATGTATTAATAATACATCCAAACATGAAAGGAAAAATATAGCAAGAAAAAATACAAAGCACAATGTTAATCGCTATGTCACAGTCACCTATACTCCCAAAAAAATACATATAAAGCTACATCAGTGAGACAAAATGCATGTCAGGGTCATAGCTGTTGTATGTGAGTGTGGTTTACATGTTGTCCTCCATTATAATGGGTGACTTATTTACTTAGAACTCCTGGTGCATTTGTAGTAATCCCTAGCGATTTCCCTTACTCATATGAGTACGGAATTATGCTTCGAAACACGTAAACTAAGCTAACTTAATGGATTACTTGAATACCTGAAAAGATGAAGATTTTTTCTATGCCTATAGTTTATCTACATGGAAAATAAAAGCTACATTTTAAAGAAAGTCACTTTGGATCTCTTGGTGATTTAGCTGGAGTTTGATGATTTTTGTTTTGTTTAGACGCTGTCTCTAGCCGAAGGAATTGGAAATCCGTGCACAGGAATCAAGCATCCAATTTAGACCAAGGACATTGTCGCTTACAAATGAGTTGGGCTGTGTTCACATGTGTTTTTTTGAAGTCAACTAAAAGGTTGTATAAATTCACAGCAGATTTGTCAATTAGTATCAGTGACTCTGATACATTAGGACCCCCCCCTCCAATGGAATACCGAACACAACTGCAAGTGGTGTGCCAATGAAAGCACACGGACCCCATAGACTATGATGGGATCCATGTGCTTGCTGCCAGATCTCCGCAAGGATCATGCAGACAGGAAATTAGCTCACAATCTACATTCCTGTCCACATGATTCATGCGGGCAGCGCATGGCAAGCACATGGACCCCATTATAGTCTATGGGGTCCATGTGCTTTCACTGGCACACCACTTGTAGTTGCGTTCAGTATTCCATTTGGGGGGGTCGGAACACCGAACGCAGATGTGAACGAAGGGTAAGCCAGTTTAAAGTAGGTGGGGAATCTCTTTAATATACACTTTTGTATACTCATTCAAGTGAATTTAACAATGATGGAATTTACTGTTCACTAAACTTTGTAAAACAAGAAATATCGTGAAGACCCTGATGGACTGAAACATCTATAATACATGAGAAATACCTACTATGCAATTTTTATAAAGAAAAGAATGATTACTTTGAAGTTAACATACTTTGGATGTGTGCTGAAAGTGATCAGGAAACATTACTTATACGTATCCTTTATCCCTGAGGACATCTACTGGCAATTTGGGGAACTGAAATGCTTACTCATAGCATTCAAGTTGTTGAGCATATGCTGTGTACTATACATAGAAATCTCAAGAAGGCCTCAAAAACAAATATTTAGCTTTCATCTAAATCAAAACTTTTAGCCATTAAATATTTTAATGTTCTGTTTAATACTGCAAAATTGAAGTTTGTACAAAAGAAATATATTTTTGTACATTAACTTATTTGTATTAAAGATAACTTCAATAAACGGATACAGAGCAAACTTCAAAGTATTATCACAGTGTCCATTATGCAATGTTTACAGAGTAATCGGCGTGGTGGCCAGAAAATCTGGAATCATGATTCATCAAATCAAGCATACATAGCTAAATATAGGTAAAAGATAAGGGATCCATAGAAATACACTCACCGGCCACTTTATTAGGTACACCTGTCCAACTGCTCGTTAACACTTAATTTCTAATCAGCCAATCACATGGCGGCAACTCAGTGCATTTAGGCATGTAGACATGGTCAAGACAATCTCCTGCAGTTCAAACCGAGCATCAGTATGGGGAAGAAAGGTGATTTGAGTGCCTTTGAACGTGGCATGGTTGTTGGTGCCAGAAGGGCTGGTCTGAGTATTTCAGAAACTGCTGATCTACTGGGATTTTCACGCACAACCATCTCTAGGGTTTACAGAGAATGGTCCGAAAAAGAAAAAACATCCAGTGAGCGGCAGTTCTGTGGGCGGAAATGCGTTGTTGATGCCAGAGGTCAGAGGAGAATGACCAGACTGGTTCGAGCTGATAGAAAGGCAACAGTGACTCAAATAGCCACCCGTTACAACCACGGTAGCCAGAAGAGCATCTCTGAACGCACAGTACGTCGAACTTTGAGGCAGATGGGCTACAGCAGCAGAAGACCACACCGGGTGCCACTCCTTTCAGCTAAGAACAGGAAACTGAGGCTACAATTTGCACAAGCTTATCGAAATTGGACAATTGAAGATTGGAAAAACGTTGCCTGGTCTGATGAGTTTCAATTTCTGCTGCGACATTCGGATGGTAGGGTCAGAATTTGGCGTCAACAACATGAAAGCATGGATCCATCCTGCCTTGTATCAACGGTTCAGGCTGGTGGTGGTGGTATCATGGTGTGGGGAATATTTTCTTGGCACTCTTTGGGCCCCTTGGTACCAATTGAGCATCGTTGCAACGCCAAAGCCTACCTGAGTATTGTTGCTGACCATGTCCATCCTTTTATGACCACAATGTACCCAACATCTGATGGCTACTTTCAGCAGGATAATGCGCCATGTCATAAAGCTGGAATCATCTCAGACTGGTTTCTTGAACATGACAATGAGTTCACTGTACTCCAATGGCCTCCACAGTCACCAGATCTCAATCCAATAGAGCATCTTTGGGATGTGGTGGAACGGGAGATTCGCATCATGGATGTGCAGCCGACAAATCTGCGGCAACTGTGTGATGCCATCATGTCAATATGGACCAAAATCTCTGAGGAATGCTTCCAGCACCTTGTTGAATCTATGCCACGAAGAATTGAGGCAGTTCTGAAGGCAAAATGGGGTCCAACCCGTTACTAGCATGGTGTACCTAATAAAGTGGCCGGTGAGTGTACATGGCTGGAGCACACAGCCTATGACCGCCCACTTAGCAGTAAAGCGCCACATTTAGCATATTGAGTGCTGAAACGAACACCACCCACTGCTCAGGAATGGTGGGGGCTAGATAACCGGAATCAGTAGAGAGGAGCTTATTTGGTTGAGACAAAAGGTCATCTTAAGGAGGGCTGTTGAATTCCTTATAGTAGCCGAAGCCATCTTTCCACAGATACCTTTTCTTTTACTTTTACTTAGCTATGTATACTTTACTGCCTGGTCGGCGGTCGAAGGCTGTGTGCTCCAGACATGGACCACCCACCTGGCAGTACAGTGCCTAATTAGCATATTGGGTGCTGAAACTAACACCACCAGTTGCCCAGGAATGGTGGGGGCTAGAATAAAAATTCCAACTGTGTCAGACTCAGATGAGTACTTATTGAAGGATGCAAAAAGTTGGAGTTGGAAGACATGGTGAAAGGTCCTCTTAACCACTTCAGTACTGGGCTAATTTGTGGTCCAGGACCAGACACATTTTAGGTTTATTTTGTATGGGTGGTTTTCAGGGCTATAACATTTTTATCAAATATATTATTCAACTAATTTCTGTGTATTTTTTCGGTGACACATACAGCTTTATTTTTGTGTTGTTTTTATTTTTTCATGTTTTAATTTTTTTTATTTGGGAAGATATAAACAAAATAGGAGGGAAATTTTGTCTGTTTTTCATTTTTCATTTTTTTATTTAATAACACAAAGTGCTGCTAAAAAACCTTACAAAAAAGACTTTTCTCTTTGTTACGGCAATTTATTTTTTTTGTATGGTGTCGTCAGGGGTGGGGTTATAACCTTTAATAACAGCGTTTTATTAATGTATTATTTTATTTATTTTTTTAATAATTTTATTTACTTTTTTAAAAAATTCTATTATTTATATATTTTTTTACATTGTGTCCCCATAGGGTCATTACAGACCTTTGGGAACATCTGATCACAGTTTTTTTGTGGTGGAGGCTGATTTTTTTTCTGTACATTTGGTTGGCTGGTACATTTAGCTCCAGTTGCAGGAGAAATACAATCTCCTGCACTTTAGTATAGGACTAATAGAGCTGATCTGGGTCCTGTAGGACCCAACAGCTCTTACAAGATGCTGATCCCGGCAGATCACATGACCGCCGGGTCAGAGAGGAGCTGTAATATGGCGGCGCCCATAGCGCTGTATACAGTGCTCATTGCTAAGGATTTTCAAATCTGCAGCATGCATGCATGTTATGTGTGGGTTTATCCTGTAACCCTCAGTCCAGTGAGACAAATATGTGCTTGTTTTGTTCATGTGGCTGATAGTAAGCCCCAGGTATAGTTAGGGTAACATTACTGTTTAGTTAGTCACTCGGACGAGCAGGTTTTTATTTTGTTTTTCCCTGCAGTTAAGGCTGTATTTTGTTTTGTTGATTTTTTGCCTGAAGTCAAGGTTTATTTATTTTCCTGTTTTTCTTCTAAATAAACCAGTTTTGCTGCATATATTTTGTCCACCACAACAGTTAAACCTCTATATCAGGTAAAAGATGATGTGATAAGTGTATTCTACTAAACTTTTCTAATACTATATGTACACATCAGTCATACTGTAGAATGCCCTTTCTGTATGTATTGCTACTATAATGTCAATGATATGCTGAATTTGTGCTGTAAACAGTATATTAGCTTTATAAAATTTTAGATAAAAATTTAAATTGTGTATTTTTTGGCCGTCCAATATATTTTTGGTATCAAATGGCATTTAAATAAATCCTATACAATTGATGTAAATGTACTGAAATTAGCCACAGTAATGTTAAGGTTCTAAATGTATTTTCTATAAAATGAGAGATTAATATAATAGAAAAGTTATTGTGAGACTGAATAGTAATAGCAGTATATGCCCTTGAAATAATAGATACTAGTTTTATGTTATGAACAAAATGACTCTGATCTAAAATATTAAACAGCTTTTAAACAATGTATTAAATGAAAGGAAACAACTTTAAGTAGGTTTATTGAAATATCCCCATGGCTGCATATGACCACAATAACTGCTTCCAGTTCACTACTTGGCAAGGGCTTGACTATAATTGCCAACTGTAACCAAAAATGTGACAGTTTTAGCATCCAAATAGGTGAGATATGACATTTTTAAAGGGTGGCTTTTACACAGGCCTACTTTTAATAAATACAGAGAAGTAAAGAAAGGGAATCCGAGAAATAATATGCTTTTAAAAGTACAGTACAATAAGAATTCATGAGTGGTTATCTTAAGCAGAATTAACAACTATTGTTTGGCATGTTTTAGCTACGTCTGTTTGCCATTACTATTCGAGATGGGAGATTCCTTAAGAATGTAAAGTATGGTAAATAGATTCTGCTCAATGAGCAGACTTTTAAAAAATATTCATAAATTCCTTGCTTCTCAAAAATACTCATAGAGACTAAATCATGATATATATATATATATCTCCACACAATAAATTTACCCCGTTGCTCCCATTCCAAAACTATTTATTTCTTGGCTGTGTCCCAAAACAAAGGAAATGCCTGCTCATCCAATCACTGACTGAGGTGGAACACCTTAACCAGTCACTGGCTGTGAACAGTTATTACTTCTGTGCTGAGACGGGTCAAAAAGTAAAACTGGGCCCCACCACCACCCCACCATACCACCAACACCCTCATCACCACCACCAACAACATCATCACCACCACCAACACCCTCATCACCACCACCAACATCCTCATCACCACCACCACCAACACCCTCATCACCAACAACAACACCCTCATCACCACCACCAACACCAGCATCACCACAAAAAAAAGAAAAGAAGACCTGGGCATTGTTGGAACAAGAGCTATGAAGAATTAGTGAATATTGCTTCTTAGATATTTTTAGCCAATGTCGAGCATTATGTAAATAATTTTACTCAAGCCCCTTTAAATGTTAGGACATGCTTTATAACATGATCTGCTTGGACCTAACTTATAAGAAAACACACTGATCTGAAAAACAGTGGGGAAAACACCTCTTTTGGCAGCTTCTTTGTACAGCAAATATCCCAACATGAAATTCTTATAATATTATTTAAGGATGAAGTGAAAGTTATGTGAGAATAGACACTACTTAGTCACTCGTGTATTAGTGAAGAAATATAGATGCTGGCTGTTTTTCATGAGACATTATTTCTAGCGCTGTTTGAGACTTCATTATGACTGGAATTGTGAAGAGGAGCGACTAGCACACTTAGGTTTAATAAAATCATGTATCTTTTAGTACATCACCATTGTGACTTACCTAGTGGGGTCATTCAAGCTGCTAAAATTATACTGTTAGTCATGATCCCTTCTAGCTCCTCTACATATCAAATAAAAAAGAGAAACATTTCTGTTCATCTGAAAACGAAGCTATGAGATTATCAATCCTATTTATCTGTCCTACGATTAAAAACAATAGTTTAGGGTTCATTCACACGATGTAACGTGCAGCGTTAGAGTCAGGGTTTGCGTGCCATAAAAGCTCCCATTGATTTCAATGGGAGTTAGAATCATATACGCCACGTTATTTCGCGACCGCAAAATAACGCGGCGTATACGATCATAACTCCCATTGAAATCAATGGGAGCTTTTATGGCGCGCAAACTCTGTCACGCCGTATACGTGCCAGATTACGCTGCACGTTACATCGTGTGAATGCACCCATAGATGGTATTACAATAGATAGTATAGATGGTATTTTATTGGCCTTTTACCCTGAAATATGAATCAGAATTAAAATAGAGAATTGAGAAAATGTAGTAATTTCTTCTACGAACTGCCTTTGGTAATCAAGAAAGTAAGAAATAATTATCTTCTTCTTATGTGCCTAACCTACAACTCCCATGATTCCTTGGGCAGCACTCAGAGCTGACTCACTCTCCCCCTCTCACTCACTCTCCCCTCCCTCTCTCACTCACTCCCCCTTTCTGTTTCCATAGCTAGCCCGCCCACTATACCCTCAGCAGCTATCTTTAGACTCCAAGTTCTCATTCATTCAATAGAATTAGACATAGACCAACCTTCTCTAATGGATGGGCAAAAAGCAGTGCTCACCCAGATTAATAAGCAAACTTCTTTATTGTGCCAGTAAAGAAGTTTGCTTATTAACCTGGGTGACCGCTGCTTTTTGCCTATCCATTGGATTCGGTTGGTCCATGTCTGATTCTGTCCTGACGTCCCTGTGGCGTGTTCCAGTGGCTGCCCCCCTTCTCCTTTCTCCATCTGCTTACTACAAGCCTGAAGGGTTGCTGTGACCTACACAACCTAGCCAGGTGAGGAGCCATTTGTCTCTCTCCTACCGTCTCCTTTATGAGTGACGTGCACGAGGATCGGCTCGGTGCTGTCTATTTGTTTTTGCTCATTCATTCAATAACCTTCTCCTTTGGCTGTAATATTATAATCACCTCCGAATATTATCAATACAGTCACACAGAGAAAGCTTTAGGATAACACTGAATTCTCGAAACAGCAAAGTATGCTCTACATGGCCCCTGCACAGTATAATATGCTTCCTAGTTGTCGCAGGACAGTTTATTATGCTCCACAGTGGCCCCCACACAATACAATGCTCCACAGTGGCCACATCATGATATAAAATGCTGCACAGTGTCCCTGGTATGGTATAATGCTCCATAGTGGCCCCTGCACAGTATGATATACAACACTATGGCCCCCCCCCCCAGAAGTATACCGCTCCATAAAGGTGCCTGAACAATGTAATGCTCTACAGTGGCCCCTGCAAAGTATAATGCTCCCTAGTGACCCCTGCACAGTATAATATGCTCCCTAGTGGCCCCCACACAGTAGTATAATGGTCCACAGTGGCCACTGCCCAGTATAATATGCTCTACAGTGCTTTATGCATGGCTTAATGCTCCACAATAGCCCCTGCAAATATGCAGATAGTATAATATGTTCTACAGTGGCCCCTGAAAAGTATAAAAGGCTCCACAGAGGCTCATGCATAGTATAATGCTCCATAGTGGCCACAGCACAATATAAAATGCTGCACAGTGGCCTTGTCATGGTATGATGCTCCACAGTGGCCACTGCACAGTGTAATATGCTCCACAGTTGTCCCCGCAGGAGTATAATGCTCCATCGAGGCGCCTGAACAGTATAATGCTCCACAGTGGCCCCTGCACAGTATAATGCTCCCTAATGGCCCCTGCAAAATAAAATATGTTCCACAGTGGCCCATACACAGTATAATGCTACACTATGGCTACTGAACATGCCCCTGTGGAACATAATATACTGTGCAGGGGCCACTATGAAGCAATATACTGTGCGGGTGCCACAGTATACAGCTCCACAGTAGTAACTAATAAGTATAATACTCCCTAGTGGCCCCCACATAGTATAATATGCCGCACAACTGCCACCAAACAGTATAATATGCTCCACAGTGGCCCCTGCTCAGTATAATGCTCCACAGTGGCCTATGCATGGCTTAGTGCTCCACAATGGCCCCTGCAAAGTATAATATGTTCTATAGTGGTCCCTGCAAAGTATAAAAGGCTCCACAGTGGCCCCTGCATGGTATAATTCTCCACAATGGCCCTGCATGGTATAATGCTCCACAGTGGCCATTGCACAGTATAATATGCTCCATAGTGGCCTTCGCACAGTATAATTCTCCATAGTGGCCCCTGCACAGTATACTATTCTTCACACAGGCCCCGAACATTGTAATGTTCCGTAGTGGCAACTGCACAGTATAATATACTGCACATTGATCCCTGCACTGTATATTCTTCACAGTGGGCTCTGCATAGTATAATGCTCCCTAGTGGCCCCTGCACAGTATAATGCTACATAGTGGCAACTGAACAGTATAATATGCTTCACAGTGGCCCCTGCACAGGATAATTCTACAAAGTGGCCACCACAAAGTATAATATGCTCTATGGAGTCCCCTGCATCGTATAATGCCCCACAGTGGCCCTTGCAGAGTATAATACACTCTACAATGGCCCCCGCACAATATAATGCTACACAATCGCCAACACAAACAATAATTTGCTCCACAGTGGTCCCTGCTTAGTATAATATGTTCTACATTGGCCACCACACAGTATAATGCTCCACAATAACCCTGCAAATTGTATTATTCTCCACAGTTTCCCCTGCACAGTATCCAGCTCCACAGTGGTCCCTGCATGGTATTATGCTCCACAGTGGGCCCTGAACAGTATAGTATGTTCCACAGTGGACCCTGCATGGTATATTGCTCCACAGTGGCCCATCATACTATAATATTCTCCAAAATGTCCCTTGTACTGTATAATGCTCCACACTGGGCACCACACAGTATAATATGCTCCACAGTGGCCCCTGCATAGTATAATATGTTCTTCAATGGCCCACACACAGTATAATGCTCTATAGTAACCCCTGCACAGTATAATATGCTCCAGAGTGGTCCCCATACAGTATACTATGTACCACAGTGGCCCCTGCATGGTAAAATGCTCCACAGTTGCCCATCCACAAATTCATATGCTCCACTGTGGCCTCTGTACAGCATAATATGATCCACAGTGATTCCTGCAAGTTATAATAATACACAGTGGCACCTCATAGTATAATTGGCTCCACAAAGGCCCCCACACTGTGCAATGCTACATAGTAGCCACCACAAAGTATAATATGCTCCACTGTGGCCACTGCATAGTATAATATGTCCCACAATGGCACCCACACAGTATAATGCTCCACAGAGGTTCCTGCACAGTATAATATTCTCCACAGTAGACCCTGCATGGTAAAAATGCTCCACAGTGGCCCATACATAGTTTCATGTGCTTCACAGCGACCCATGCACAGTATAATGCTTCACAGTGTCCCTTTCAAAGAATGATGTGCACTGCAGTGGCCTCTGTACAGTATACTATGCTCCACAGTAGCCCTTGCACAATTTAATATGCTGTACAGTGTCCCCTGCACAATATAATACGCCCCACAGTGGCCCCCGCACAGTACAAAAATGATTGTGCTTGCACAGTCCATATTATTTAGTGCTACATGCCTGCAGGATTCTCCACTCCCTTTTTGTGACGTGTACACATGACCTGCATATATTGCAGTAAAGATAAGAAAATTATTAATACATTTGATTTAGAAAATTGATAGGGGGTGGTATGTGGAAATGTTTAAAATATAATTTTATCCTAGACAACCCATTTAATAAGGTAAACTGTAAAAAAAAGTTTTAAAATTGGTTCAGAGTACTGTTCTCATGGAAAAGCCAGGCCAAGAAAATATTATTGATTGAAGCACACTGTCATTGGCCAAGCTTCTTTCTAGATGACTTTTCACACTCTAAATGTAATGTTTTGTATAGGGGGTATATCATGTATAACATAGTAGCACACTCCTTCTTGTGGTTGGTTATTGGTCAAACTGCTTTACAGTTGACTTTCTACATTCTAAATCTAATGTCTTATATAGCGGATATTCCCTGTATAACATGGAAGCACACTCCATGTTGACTGTTCACATTCACAATTTACCTATTTAGCCAAATATTAACTCAGCACAGGTCCACTGTTAGCCTCAAAGCTAGCAAAACTATCCAATAATCTCTAAAGAAAACCCGTGTAATATAAAGATGCACATTCTGTAACATTCATATCCTAAGGAGTTAGTACATATCACACACACCACTGTACAGCAATCCATTACAGTGCCAGCAGCAAAGTTAGTACAGTCACCTTTGACCATTTTCGTTTGACAATAGCTACCTTACTTCCCACTTAAGCTGAAATAAGTCCATGTGCAGAAGGACCTTGTCAACGTATTAAAACGGAAAGATGTTTGGATTAGCAAGAAAACCCATTTCAAATCTCAGATAATAAAATGTCCTACTTAATGCTAATAGAAACTTTCATCTTACATCTTAGACCTCATCTCCAGCTGATGTGCCGTTACAGATCAAGCGCTTAGCTTGATAAATGCTCCTTATTGGCCTCTTGGTATTGCTGACTGACAGAAGAGTTGAATACAATCTAGCCTGTTAAAGGTGATTATCTGTCTAAAGACGGAAGAGGATGAGCACAGGACAACCTTGTTTGTCATTTTAGTCACTTAATCAGACAAAGCTAATAAGTCTAAGAGCCTTGCTGCAATAACAAAAAAAAAAAAAACGAAAAGCAGCTTTTAAACAAATTACACCATGACAATGAGCCAGGGGAACCAATGCCAACTTCACTAAAGGATGCATTTATATTTTCCACACACTAAGTGACAGCACATTGGAGGGTGATGTATTAGTTAATGTGAAAAAAACACAAAAAGCACCGCGCAATACCTAGCGCATTATCCCTAGATAGTTGAATACTTAGTCACTACTTAGGGCAATAGATAATCACCTTGTGATATGTATTTAAAGTGCAAAACAACAATATCACTCAAGAGGGTTATTCAGCAGCAAGGATCCCCATGGTAAACAATATACAATCAAGACCAGTCATCCAAATGTATGGAAAAGACAAAGTAAAATCAATGGATCCGCGCTTACCCTTCCAACGATTTTTATTCAGCATATAGTAGACAACACACAACGCGTTTCGGGACGCAGCCCGTCCCTTTTTCAAATGTCCGTTTTTGTCCTTTAAAACATTAACAATATAGGCTCTTTTTATAGCAATATCGAGATACCGGAAGTGATTTGCCTCCATTTCACTTCCGGTTAGTAAACCATGCAAACCTTTACCAGAAGTAGGTTAGTAATAAATTTTACCTTAATTAATGATCTACCGGAGTTCCATTCCGAGGGTGTATTCACAAAAAAGCCCCTCAAACACCACATGCATTATAACCCGTATCATCGGCATCGCAGTGGAACGCATATGCGCTCCACCGAACCGGAAATACCTGATGCGCATGCGCCGGAATAGGATTGTAAACATCCGGCTTTCACATACAGCAGATGGAACGCATCTGCGCTCCATCTAACGCTCATGCGCCGACCGACTGGGCTGAGTGATGGATACCTGCCCAGGGAAGGATGCCTTCTGCACATCAGTCGGAAATGAAATACATATATCCGACTCACTTCCAAAGGGCAGATGGAGTTATTTTTATGTTTTTTATGAACACTTATTAGAAGTGTGTATATAGACTCGAAATACTATGTAACCATTTACTTTATTTATTATATTTATTAGTTTTATGAACTGTGTTATGTAAGGGATGGTTAGGATAAATAATCCCCTTGGCTGTTAGAGCACATTTTTGGATGCGCTCCATCTGCCCTTTGGAAGTGAGTCGGATATATCTATTTCATTTCCGACTGATGTGCAGAAGGCATCCTTCCCTGGGCAGGTATCCATCACTCAGCCCAGTCGGTCGGCGCATGAGCGTTAGATGGAGCGCAGATGCGTTCCATCTGCCGTATGTGAAAGCCGGATGTTTACAATCCTATTCCGGCGCATGCGCATCAGGTATTTCCGGTTCGGTGGAGCGCATATGCGTTCCACTGCGATGCCGATGATACGGGTTATAATGCATGTGGTGTTTGAGGGGCTTTTTTGTGAATACACCCTCGGAATGGAACTCCGGTAGATCATTAATTAAGGTAAAATTTATTACTAACCTACTTCTGGTAAAGGTTTGCATGGTTTACTAACCGGAAGTGAAATGGAGGCAAATCACTTCCGGTATCTCGATATTGCTATAAAAAGAGCCTATATTGTTAATGTTTTAAAGGACAAAAACGGACATTTGAAAAAGGGACGGGCTGCGTCCCGAAACGCGTTGTGTGTTGTCTACTATATGCTGAATAAAAATCGTTGGAAGGGTAAGCGCGGATCCATTGATTTTACTTTGTCTTTTCCATACATTTGGATGACTGGTCTTGATTGTATTAGTTAATGTATCTCTTAATTGGGTATATATTCAGGTAAGCGATAGGAAATAAAAGGGACTTTTGCTGCAAATCCTGAATGAGCAAAGAGATGCAAATGAGTAAAATAATAACAAAAAAGTTTTAATAATAAAAATATAAATTACAGGTTTATTTAGCACATGGTTTCATGTTTTATTTATAATTGCCACATTTCAGTACTATGTGTTCAATTTCTAATTAGAATGCTCCCTTTACAGTGCTAGAGTGTCCCCATAAACATTGACATAGTGAAAGATAAAGGGTATCATCAATGAAAATGACCCTAACAACAGTAACAAAATCTCCACCTATAAATCAAACCATAGACAAGTGTAAACCGTACATCCTTCAGCACGCAGCAGCCATTAAAGAAGTACCCTCCATTGGTCTGAATTATCATCTGGAAGAGAATTTTGGTTTGTCTGTATCCCACTTGACAAAGGGAAAAACCCCGAAATGCTGTGACAGCGTCGTCTGTTTTTACTGGTCACAATAAAGTTACGTGTTAGTATCGAAACTTGGGAGTAAGTGTGGTGCCTTTCTTGTTGGTCTTGAATTTGTCATTTCGTCCCCTGTGGATGTCAAGGGCCCCAGCTGCTGAACACTTCGCCATTCCTTCTTCACCCACTATCCAATACTCTGGAGCCATTCCAGAGAGGAGTACGGTCACGCGTTCAGTACACCTTACCAGTTCATAACCGTACACGAGTGGCCCCATAAAAAGCACTAGTGAACCCAATAAATTATATAAGAATGGCCCCATGAAAGTGACCTGAGTGGTCCATGTTTTTAAAACTGTAAAAAGTGCAGTATTTTCAAATTTAAAAAAAAGTTTTGCCACTTCATTCCAGTGACTCTGTATGCTTCCAAATGTAACCCATGAAAAATTTATGAGTGGGCATTTACAGTTAACTTTACTGTTTAATCTATGTGCACAGATTAACACTGTGAAAGTGTTCCATTTGGCAGAGCAGTTTGCCAGCTGAAGCTAGAATATCTTCTGAAATGGAAATTATTCTAATGAATATGAGAACGGAATTTAGGAGTAAAAAAAGAACATGGATGGGCCTGATAGTTATCCCTGTATGGGAACACATGTGGCACCACAGTGTGACAGTTTATAGAATTTCAAGAAAAAATTTTGGCACACAATCAGTTTGCCTGTGAGTTGAAAAGTAATGAATTAAGTGTAGAAAAAAGCCACCAAAATGGGTGTACATGTGGTACCAAAAACTGACAATTTACAAAATTTCAAGAAAATTTAGTGAATAAAAAAGCCGTCAAAAGTTATCCCTTTTTGGGTGCACATGCAGCACAAAGGAAAGAAAATATGTGGCTGTTTATGTGAAAAGGGCCCACATTGTCGATATGGAGTTCTTGGTATCATTGTAACGGTTATGGTGTAACATTGTCCGAAACAGCAAAAAAAAATTTTATTGAAAGCACAATTGACATATTTTTAAATAAAATTTTTGCATAAAACAAAATTGTGATTTTTTTACCCAAATATGTTTTGGACTATTTTCTCTATAATTAGTATCGACGATCTGGGCCCTTTTCACGTAAACAGCCACATATATAGAATTTCAAGAAGAAATTGTGGTATTGTGTCTTGCTAAAATGAACTACCTTCCCAAAGTGTTCATCAGGTAGAAGCTGTTCTACTTCTTCCTCTCTTTGTTATCTGCTCCATTGTTTCTGTGGTTTGCAGAATGCAGTATTTATTCATCATATACTTCTGCTCAAATTAAGAGTCCAGCATGTGCCCCTCAATCTGCGCTTCACCTTACAGTCATAAAATGAGAGATGGGGAGTGCCCTGGTGAAGTTGGAGGCAGGAAAGAGTCCAGTGTGGAGGAACTGAAGGAGAACATGGGTTGTACCTGGTGTTGAAACTGGGCCTGCACCCATGAAGTGATGGCAGAATTCGAAACCACTTTAACGTGCTACATTTTTAGACTGTGGCTTAAAACATTGATCCAGCACTTCGAACAGGTGCTGGAGGTGGGCGAGGCATCTGTGCAGGGCACGATGGTCCACATCTGGTGAGGATGCCCCCTTCTGCGCCCCTTTTGGTCTGGAGTTTGTCGAATTATCCTACAGGTTACGGGGGTTGACTTGCTGGACGATACCGTCCCACTACTCCTTTCCATCTTCTCTCATATATTCAGGAAACCCACCCGTAGACTCATAGGATTCATGCTAGTGGCAGCGAGGTCGGTCATTCCCAGACTGTGGAAGTCTCCGACACCCCCTACCTCCTATCTTGGATAAAGGAGCTCCTTAGCTTACACTCAATGGAAAGCCTGGTGGCTGAGCTTCTGCAAGACGATAGAGTGCATCAGCATACGTGGCTACTTTGGAACCACTTCTACTACTCTGCTGATTTCCTCTCCTTTTTCCCTTCTGTGTCCCCCTGACTTTGCTTTTCCACTTGAATTCTTCTCTTTTACTGATGTTTTTTCTTATTGATTCAGTTGATTGCTCATCTGTTATTGTCATGATTGTATTTTGACTCTGCTGCGTCAGAGTATTATGTTGCCTCCCTTACTCCCCCCCCCCCCGCCCCTCCCACTGCCCATGTTGCCCTTATGCCAATATCCCTCCCTCACTTCTTGCTCCAGGTTCTGCCCTTCTCCTGCCCCCCCATCCCCCCTTCTCCCTCTGTTGGTGTATTCCCACATATGTGTTACTGAAAAATTTCAATAAAATGTTTAATGATGAAAACATTGACCCAGTGGACCATGAAAGTTATGTGTTGCTGCTGCCTCTAACTGCTGCTTCACTAGTTGACGGTGGCATGCACTGTTCCCCACATGGACATTTACAAGAAGCTGACATAGCTATATAAATCAGGGACAACTTTCCTAGAGATTTAATGATTGCCTAGGTAATTGAAAATTGTGCATGCCATCATGTGCCAAAATGTGCTCCTCCCCCCATGGTTCACCAGCAGTTACTGGGGAATTGCTGTCCTAGTAATTCCCTTACAGGTGCAAGGTAAAATTACAGATCAGCCATATGACTGGGTGAAGATTGATGTTACTGTACTCACATTCCTTTAAGGAGATGATAATGATAACAATGATGACCATTTGCTAGATAAGATAAGATAAGATATTCCTTTAATAGTCCCACAATGGGGAAATTTCAGTGATACAGTTTCATAGATGGTACAGTAGTATATAACAAGAGAGAGACACATAGAAGCTCATGGCAGATAGAGAAATCCTAGGAATCATAGCAACTAAAAAAGAAAGAGACACACTGCAGGATCATTTAGTTCTCTGTGCAGATTGATGTTAATAATAATAATTATAATAATAATACAGCCGACTTGGTTGTAGGACACGAGGAGGGGGGTCACAGCACGTTTGGTATAACAAGCAGAAATTTTTGCAGAGGTGGGGGACATATCATGATAACATGTGGTAGTTCCTTTGGTAGGTGGTGAGATCTCCTGCTCACAGCTGATAGTTCGGTATCTTGCATCAGCACTATTGTCCTTTTAACCACAAAAAAATGCCCCAAATGTCCTTCATCACAAGCCGTCCTCCTCCTCCTTACCACAGTGTTCTACTGCCCCAAGGAAGTCAGAGACCATCCAGGTATACATGGTGCTGCTCTCTTGCCAAGCTTCCATAACTCCTGGGGTAGGTGGGTGATGGTTCCCAGGCTGTAACAGTGTCCCACGTGTCCACAGTAATAGAAAGAAATACCAGTCAGCTGTAGCATCTTCACACATCAGCAATTGACGCCAGAAATCATCTCCTTGAACGAAGAAGTCCGCATTTCCATGTAGGTTTCTCTTCCATGCCGCATGTTGAGCCATGCTGTCCTAGCTGGGGGGATGGTAACAGGCACATGTGGAAACCAGCTGAACCAGGTCTTGAGTCCATGCTTTACAATGGAAACAAAAGGAACAAAAAAAACTCCACAGGGTCTTCCATTCGATTTATAGTTGCTAAATTCATAGTGCTAGATTGCTTGGTTACCGGATTCTTGAAGATACAGAGAAAAAGAGTGAAAAAGGAAAGAAAAGTTTGCTCCCAGCTTGGAGCACTGCATCAAGGCAGCCAGCCATTTCTAGATGTGGATGTGACCTTCCTAAAAAGAAGATCATGGGGAGAAGGAATAGGACAGTCTTGCTCACTTTGCCTGCCTGCCAGTGACACTGCCAATTCAAGTGAAGATGGAGAGAATTAGTTCCTACACCTGTGTCTGCAGATGCCACATGACTACAAAGGAATGGAATTTGTCAGTGAAAATAAAGAAGAAGACATGGTTGACATTGCAGAATGACAGCGTTGTAAATTACATGTTACAGAGGAGGAGGAGAAACACACAGAACTCTGACTCAACATTTGTGTTTTACTGCCTTAAAAAATGTCTTTAATAGAAGTAGTAGTGTTGCTGTCACCACCTATATTTTTATTCTTAGTATTAGCACTAGTCCATATGGACCATAGCATATAAAATAGTAATTGGTGACAATCCAGAGTCTTGCTGACACTGTGGAATTGTTTTGCTACTTTTTAAAATAAATTCAATTAGGTTTAGCCTTGAAAGGTCAACCAGACCAGTATTAGAATATAACAAACTACTTCAGCTTGTATTGTTTTTCTTTTTTTACCACACTTGGTATGTAGAGCACATGACCTCAGTCACCAGCAGAAGAGGACTGAAGAGGGGGGCCACACGGTGGCTCAGTGGTTAGCACTGCAGCCTTGCAGCGCTGGAGTCCTGGTGTTCAAATCCCGCCAAGGGCAAAAAACCATCTGCAAGGAGTTTGTATGTTCTCCCCGTGTTTGCGTGGATTTCCATCCCATATTCCAAAGACATACTAATAGGGAAAATGTACATTGTGAGCTCTATGTGGGGCTCACAATCTACATTTAAAAAAAAAAAAAAAAAAAAAGAAGAGGACTGAAGAGGTTGCTGAAGACAGCCAGATGGAGCAAGGATGCCCAAGAGAGGTGAAGTATGGTGAGGTATGTTTTTTTTATTTTCCATCACCTCCCCTATGTCTCCAATTATTATACTCTGGTGTCTGAGACAAACCCAATGTATAATAATAGCACAGGTTTGTGACTAAAGAGCTGTTTGATTACTTTCATCTGATTTCCATGTATTTTGGTGTGTTGAAAACAAATAAAATATTGGAAAAACTAGACAAAAGGATTTTCCGCAAAATGCAAAATTGTCTGCAAATTTATCAAATTACACAGGTCTGCAAAAGAAAAATTTCAAGATCTGTTTTGGTTATTCCACACAATCTTTATGTTTTTTGGTGCGCTGAATTTGAAATTGACCTCCATTTTGTCATGAGAAATCACGTTTCCTGACAACTTAGGTAACTATATTAAATAAGGCAATACTCAAAATAGGAGGAAATAGTCTTATAAAATTAATGTTTTATTACAATTTTTCCATGAAAATCCTTCTTTGAACTGAAATGAGCTCACTAACACACACTAATCTCGATTCTTCTTCCCTATGAGGCTCCTCTTGGTGCATTTATGCTTGTGAGTAGAGTCTGGAAGGTCTTTCTGAAGAATTTTCTATTAGCTCACTCTAGAAGTTCTTTTCTTTGAGACTTTTCACGTCCTCCGACACATGCAGTGTAATACACCACTAGAAAGCTGAAGATTTACTATTGAAAATGTCCCAGAATTTTTTCATATATGTTTTATTAAAAACTTTTTAGACATTCTCTTACAGCTTTTGCCCATTGCACCTAGGTGAGTAGAGCTTAACAAAAAGGGTTAGAGCTTGCCTGGAATGGGACAAAACTTAAGATGTGACATCATTCACAATTTTTTTTTGGAAACTAAGCCAATTCATGGGCTGTGAAAATTTAGACAAGAAAATCTAACAGTGCGGCACAATTATCATCCAGCATCAGTCACTGTGATAAATCTGACCCATTTTTGAGAGTATTAATAAAGATATTTGTATTAGGGTTGAGCCGATCTTGACTTTTCAGGATCGATTTTAAAATCCGATTTCCGATCATTTTTCATTCGAACCCGATCTCGATCCCAATTCCGATCCCAATGCAAGTCAATGGGATTTTTTATTAATTAGAGATCAGATTTTAAAAGCAATCCTATTCACTATACAGCATGGAATCTAACAATTGAACACTTTAATTGTTAGAAGCCATGCTGTGTAGTGAATCACTAAGTAGCCAGAGGATTTTTTTTTAATGCTCTGGCTACTTAGTCCCCCCTGGTGTCCACTTACCTGCAGAGATGGCTGCTCCAGTGTTCTTCTTCGCCTCGCTGCTGCTCGACGCTGCTCTTCTCGCCTCGCTGCCCCCTGCCTCCCAGGTTAGGAGAGTGTGGGCGGGTTAGAAGATTGTGGGCGGGTACTGGGAGGGGAGATGTCACGTCTCCCTGCTTGTACCCGCCCCCACTCTCTCCTAAGCCACAAGCCCCGCCTTCCTAGCTCTTTAAATACTAACCTGGGAGATGGGGCAGCGAGGCGAGAAAAGCAGTGTGGAGCGGCAGCGAGGCGAAGAACACCGGGACCGGAGCAGCCATCTCTGGAGGTAAGTAGCTACTAGACATGTTACTTTAGTCTCCCATTAGAATGAATGGAGGCAGCTGGCGCACAGCGGGTTAAGGCTGTGTGCCGGCTGCTTCCATTCATTCCTATGGAACCGCAGCGGAGCCTTCACACTGAGTATACACTATATACTCAGTGTGAAGGCTAAGCAAAGCATTGTGGGAAATACTACTGATCTCGATCCCACCTAAAAAGATCGTATTCGGAATTCCGATCGCGATCGTGAAATTTTCTCGATCGCCAATTGGAATCCGATCTTTTCCGAACACGATCGCTCAACCCTAATTTCTATATTTCAATATTGGTCTCCCTCTTTCTGCTGCTTATATTTCTAGCTATGCACCTCACTTTCTTAAAAGGATGAATTTTAATCCTAACTTCTAATAGACCAGAGTGGCACTTCTTCTAGTTTATATATTCATAATAATGTCCTAGCTTAATTCCATTATTAGTAATACATTTGCAATATAGCACGTTATTAACATGTCATAGAAATAAGTATACCCAGTTTTAAGTAAATGGGTTTCATCATAATTTAATTTCATAATTCTTTATTTCATCTTTAGGAATTAAAATACTACACTTAGAGACTGAGCTACTAACTTTTCATATACACAATGTCCTTTCATTGTATTCTTCATACTGGGAGTATTACCCAATGACATACATAACTAGCACTCTTCATAAATATTAGGCAGTTCTATAAGGGTTCTCAGATATGCTCAGATGAAAGGGATTAGTGTTGTTCTGTTCATTAAACCCTTCGTAGCAAGTAAAATACAATGCAAACACAGTGCTAGGCTTCTATTTAATTACAGCTGTATTTGGTTGTCATCCAAGCAAACTACTATATAATGAAACATAAATCTCATCTAAATCCGTATATGAAGATTCCATTTAACGCAACTTAAAACCTTTCAGAATAAAATTATTTAATTTTACATCCATTTACACAATTGTGTTACTAACAGTGCATGGCAATGACTTAAGGTAAATGTCAAAAACAAAAGGCTACATCACAAAAAGGAACAAATGAAGGTTCTCAAAAGCTAGGTCCATATGTTGCAGGCAAAGGTGCATTTGAGAACTTTTCAAGGAACATATTTAAGGGTTCCCCAAAGGATTTTACATAAGGGGCTAGGCTTTCTGGATGTGTGAGAGCTTGACCCAAGTTATTAGGAAAAGTGAGTGGATGGCCATGTTTATGTGAATAAGAAAGCATATGCATGTTCCTCAAGACATGAGCACAGAAGCTAGGCAGTATGTAAAGACGTACAGTATGTTATTTGTGTAGTGGTACTATTTCTGTAACTTTTACAATGTCATTTTTATACTATTTAGCTATGTTATTACCTCTCTGACAATGGGTCTCTCCTTGTCCTGAGGTTTTGGTGCGGAGTTATGAGAAGATAGTATAACTTTTTCCTCACTGCGGTTCTCCAGGCTGTTGCTCTTTTGGAGAACCCTTGATATTGGCTGCAAATGAGACACCCGCAGCACAGTTTACTTAGGCAAGTCTTCCAGCCTCAAGTAACTTGGAGGAACAGTTTCTTTAGTTCGGCAGTATTCATACACAGTATACTTTGCCATGTGTTCCTGTACCTCAGATTATAAACTCTGACGTAGATATAGACACTCTTGTATATCAAGTATATTATTTAATTCAAACATGGTTTTGTTTGTGCTGCCAATCTTTTCATTGAATGAGGATTCCCAAAGATTGAGCAGGGATATAAACAATAAATGGCATATTTACAATAATAAAGTGATACTGAATATTGGTGAACAAAACTATTTGGCAATCTGCAAAATCAAAGTTTGCTGGCACCAAGAGCATTACTGCTATGTCTACTATACAAACAATTTGTTTATATATACAATAAAGTTCTTAGTGCACATTTTGATCAGATTGTGAGAACCCAACAAGGCAACCTGTTTAGATGGGTCCATGCACTACACAGACTCACCTCTCTTTGAGTCAGAGATAATGTAGTTTATAGTACAATGCAAACTGCAAGTACACACTGCTATGGCTAAAATAGAAATGCAAACAAAAAAGCTGCAACAGCTCTCTGCTACCACCAAGAGCTTTATTGCTCTTCTTACTGCATATATAAATACATGAAAATGTGCGTGCCCATGTGCCAGTGACAAGGCACTAATGGAACCTAAACTACTAAGGTTTACCAATATCTAGGCCCGGGCCTTCAAATGAATTCAGGGAAAGCGTAGCTGAGCTGTATCGCTTTTCTACTGGGAGATGGGCTCTCACATTTGGACAAAAGTGCAGAGTGCATCTGAATATTTTGTTTAATATCAATCTGCTATGGGATGTAAAGAAATTGTACAGAAACGCCATATTTATGTCAATAATCACAACTTTTGGAGGTTCAGTTGCTAGGGCATCCAGTCGCAAGGATCAGGAGGAAGTCTGTCCGCAGGCAGCAGAGTAGTCAGCTGTTATACTAGTCAGGACTAAGAACAAACAGTATTCATGGTACTCACCTTTAGGCTTAGGAAGCCAGCACCAAGCACTTGTCAGAGACTAAGCTGCCCTTCGGTCTATTAGTGAACTATGACATATCAGTTTAAGAGTAATATATTTAGTTTATGGGATTTCGGGATAGTGACTAGGGGCAGGCAGTATGGGATTTATTAAAATCTCATACACTTCAATGCTTCTGTAACTCACTGTAGAAAATCTAGTAGTAGTATGGGGTTCCTATCATGTCACAGTATGACGGTTAATCCAGTCATAGTATAGAGAAGTTATCCAATGATGGTATATATGGTCATGATATGGTAATGTTATCAAGCCATGGTATGGCAGAATTATCCATTGGATCACAATTGATGATTATCAATGGAGACTTCAGCGCAGATGTGAATTTAGTCTAGAACTGAAGCGGTTCCGTGACGTAGCCGGCCGAATCGGCACCCCCCGCGGCGAGATCGAGGGGTGCCGATGTCTCTAACATGGAGCCTGGGGTCTGGCCAGTGACCCCAAGCTCCAAGAGACCAACAATACCTGGTTGATCCTGCCCGGGGTAAGAGGAAGTCAGACGCAGGCAGCCCCTGCGTCTGACTTCCTCCAGACGCTGCAAGACACTGACAGCTGTGTCCTGCAGCGTCTGATAGAGAATTAGTGATGCTTTTATCAAAGCATCACTAATCCAAGTGTCCTAAAGTAAAAAGTGTAAAAGTAAAAAATAAAAAGTGAAAAATAAATAAATAAAGTGTCTGATAAAAATGAATAAACTTATAAAGCCCCAAAATTTCCTTTTTTTCTATAAAAAATGAATTATATTAAAAAAAACTAAAACTTAATAAAAACAATACATATTTGGTATCGTCGCGTCCGTAACAATCTGAACAATAAAACTCCAACAATATTTAATGTATACGGTGAACGTCGGAAAAAAAAACCCGGAAAAAACCCGCCGGAAGTAGTGATTTTTCACCATCTTACCTTACAAAATATGCTATAAAAAGTAATCAAAAAGTCATATACACCCCACAACAGTACCAATAAAAAGCGCACATTGTCCCGCAAAAAATAAGCCCTCAACCAACACTGTCAACCGAAAAATAAAAATGTTACGCTTCTCAGAAGATGGCGATGCAAAAAACATTGATTTATGTCCCTAAATGTGTTTTTATTCTACAGAATTAGTATAAAAAAAATACTATAAATGAGGTATCGCCGGAACCGTACCGACCCGTAGAATAAAGGGAACATGTTACTTATATTGTACGCTGCATGGCGAAAAATTTAAAAGGTAGAATGCAATGCCAGGATTGATTTTTCTTTAAAAAATCCTGCAAAAAAGGGTTAATAAAATGTAAGTTGTAGGCACCCAAAAATGGTGTCATTACAAAATGCATCACATCCCGCAAACAACAAGCCCTTATATGGCCACGTCACCAGAACAATAAAGAAAATATAGCATCTAGTAATGTGAAGACAAACAACCCCAAAATCGCCAAATCATTAGAATACAACTGGCTGCGTCAGGTAGGGAATATATAAGCTGTGCGAGTGAATATCAGCGGACACCCCAGATTTACAGCTTACGAGGGAAAAGACACCGGAAGTGACCCCCTAAGTGACCCCAGAGTGACTACCCCAATCATGAGACATAGTAGGGAATGTGGTGTTTGCAATGTTCTCCACACCGCTTATATATTCCCCTTCGCCATCCCCTCTGCAATCACGTCCGGGGTACTAATACTCACTACACCCCCTGATATATTCTTTCAGGGGTGCAGTTTTCAAAATGGGGTGACTCCTTTGGGGAATCCAGTTTTCTGGTACGTTACAGGCTCTACAAACATGACATGGCGTCCAGATACCAAACATCTGATTCTGTACTCTAAAAGTCGCATAGCGCTCCTTCCCTTCTGCGCCCTGCTGTGCGCCCAAACTGCAGTTTATGCCACATATATGACACATGTATGACACTGGTGTACCCAGGATAACGGACATAATGTCATATGTGGGTATAAACTGATATTAGGGCACAGCCGGACACAGAAGGGAAAAGAAGGGTTATTGGGTTTTTGGAGCACAGACGGTTTGGTTTTTGGATGCCATGACGCTTTTGCAGAGCTGAAGCGCCAGTAAAGTGGAATCCCCTGATATGTGACCTTATTTTGGAAACTACACCCCTGAAGGATTTATCCAGGGGTACAGAGAGCATTTTTAACCCCCAAGTGTTGCTATAACATATTATCCATAAATGAATACAAAGCTGATTGTGAGAAGTGAAAATGCCAATTTTTCCAAGAATCGGTCATTTCAGTGCGTAATATGTTGTGTCCGACTCGTATCAGAGATGAACGCTCTGAAAGCTGTTGTGCCCGGGATACCCACTTACCAGTTTTTGGAGTGTGTATCTCTGCTGACATAAGTTGGGCACAACATATCAGATACTGAAATGGCGAATCTCTGGAAAACTTCATTTTTAACTTCTCATTATCAGCCGCAATTTCATTTCTGGAAACCAAATAAATGCAACCCTCAAGGGTTAAAATGCTCGCTACACCGCTTGATAAATGCCATCAGTGGGGTAGTGTCCAAAATGGGGTGACATGTCTGCAGATTCCACTTCAGGGGCTTTGCAAAAGTGGCATGGTGTCCTAAAACCAAACTGTGCTCCAAAAACCAATATAGCGCTCCTTTCCTTCTGTGCCCGGCTGTGTCCAAACAGCCGATTCTACCTACATATGGCATTAAGTCTGTTATCCGGGGTACACCAGTGTCATACATGTGGGCATACACCGCCATTTGGGTACACACCAGGGCGCAGATGTGAAGGAGCGCTATGTGCTTTTGGAGTGCAGATTTAGATTGTTGGTTTTTGGACACCATGTCATATTTGCCGAGACCCTAAAATTTCCCCTACAAAATGGGGTCACTTCTTGGCGAATTCCAGTTTACTGGCACCTCCAGGGCTCTGCAAAAGCAACATGACGCCCTGAAAGTCCCTCTAACACTGTACCCCAATAGCTAAAAAGCGCACTGCCCCTTCCCTTCTGAGCCCTGCTGTGTTCCCAAGCAGCAGTTTACACCCACATATATAATTGTTTGCCCCTCGGGATGGCCCCTTAATAGTTTTAGGAGTGCAGGTCTCTGACAACACAAATTGGGTGCAACGTATTGGGCACCGAAATGGCATATTTCTTTAAAAATTTCAATTTTCATTTTGTACATTAATTTTTGGGAAGCATTTTTAGGCTCAAAATGATAATACCCCTTGATACATTCTTTGATGGGTGTAGTTTTTAAAATGGGGTTACATTTGAGGGGTTTCCATTGTATTGGTACTTTAGGGGTTCAGCAAATGCGACATGGCACCTGAAAACTATTCCAGCAACATCTGCCCTCCAAAATCCAATTAGCGCTCATTCCATTCTGAGCCCCACCATGTACCCATACAGCAGATTATGGCCACATATGGGGTATTGCCGTGTTCAGGAGAAATTGTGTAACAAACTGTGGGGGGCTTTCTCTCCTTTAACCCCTTGTGAAAATGAAAACTTTGGGGATAAAGGGACATTTTACTAATTTTTAACCTACACATCCCTAAGTTAGTAAAATCTGTGAAACGGCTATAGGGTCAAAATGTTCACTATACCCCTCAATGAATACCTTAAGGGGTCTAGTTTATAAAATGGGGTCATTTATGGGGGGTTTCAATTGTTTTGGTATCTCAAATCTTGTTTGAATGTGCAATGGGCCTGAAATATCTGCAAGCAAAATTTGTGTCTTGAAATCCAGTTGGTGATCCCTTCTTTTTGGGCCCTACCGTGCGTCCGTACATAGAATTAAGGCCACAAAGTGTACATTTTTGAACACGGGAGAAATGGGGCCATCTATTTTGGGGTGTTTTTCTTCATTTTCATGTGTTATGTGCAAAAAAACTGCCTTTAAAATTACTCTTTTGTGTAAAAAATATGCGAATTTTTTGTTTGACGCAAATTCTTTTAAAACCTATGGGGTCAAAATACTCACTATACCCCTCAATGAATACCTCAAGGGGTCTAGTTTATAAAATGGGGTCATTTATTGGGGTTTTCAATTATTTTGGTAACTCAAATCTTGTTTAAATGAGCAATGGACCCGAAACATTTAGAAGCAAAAATTGTGTCTTGAAATCCAGTTGGTGCTCCCTTCTTTTTGGGCCCTACTGTGCGTCCGTACATGGGATTAAGGCCACAAAGTGTACATTTTTGACCACGGGAGAAATGGGGTCATCTATTTTGGGGTGTTTTTCTTCATTTTCTTGTGTTATGTGCAAAAAAAAACGGCCTATAAAATGACACTTGTGTAAAAAATATGAAATTTTTTTTGTTTGACGCAAATTTTCTCAAAACTTATAGGGTCAAAGTACTCTCTATACCCCTCAATGAATACCCTAAGGGGTCTAGTTTATAAAATGGTGTCATTTATGGGTGTTTTCAATTGCTTTGGTAACTCAAATCTTGTTTGAATGTGCAATGGACATAAAATATCTGCAAGCAAAATTTGTGTTTTGAAATCCATTTGGCCCTCCCGACCTCTTAGGCCCTACTGTATGTGCGTACATAGGACTAAGGCCACAAAGTGAACATTTTTTAACACGGGAGAAGTGGGGTGATATATTTTGGGGTGTGTTTCTTCTTTTTGATGTGTTGTGTGCAAAAAAACTGGCTTTAAAATTACACATATTTGAAGAAAATGAAAATGAAATTTTTTTTGTCATTTGTAATAATTCTTGCAAAACAATATTTGTTTAATCAAAATGCTCACTATACCCCTCAAAGAATACCTGAAGGGGTCTAGTTTTCCAAATTGGGTCATTTAATGGGAGTTTCTGTCATTATGCCACCTATTCCTGTCTGCAAACATAGCTTGGTACAGGAAAAAATCACACACTCAAAATTTCCAAAATTTGCTTATAAACTTGATAAACTTGTAAATTGTCTAAGTTACTCAAATATGCTAAAATTATCTCAAATATGCTTGAAACACAAAAGGAACATTTGGAAATATATAACTACTAACTTTTTTGCCCTGTATTATTGTGTATATGTGAGATATCGCAGCTAAAAATGGAAAACATTGAAAAATTTTCAAAATTTTCAGCATTTGCGAGTTTTTTAATAAATTTACACAAGTTATATCAGTCTAATTTTACCTTCTCAGTAAAGTACAACATGTCACGAAAAAACAATATCAGAATCGCTTGGATACAATATACTGTTACAGAATTATTCACTGATAAAGTCACACTGGGCAAATTTCAAAAATTTGGCTTGGTCATTAAGGTCCAAAACAGGCTGGTCACTAAGGGGTTAATAACAATTTGAGCAAATATCTAGCTGCGTATGGTACATAAATCGATAGGAAAGCATGGCTAGCTTAAGAAATTCCTAAGGTTGCAGTTTCTTTCATTAATAAACTTTAATCCGACAGTATCTCAAATTACCGCACTTGACCTGATTTCACCATTTCCCTTGGAAACAAATATTGTAACAAGGTTTGATTGCCCTTTGCATAAGTCATAAAGCATTTCTGTCACCAAATACAACTTTGTTGGAAACATTGTCTAGCCTGAATATATGATAAGTTATATACAAGCAATAGTTACAGGTCAAAAACAGACGCCAACAATTCCTAATGTAATTCCTTTATCCCAAAAGTAAGCAGCCACTTTCTCCTACGTAACTAGAAATGTGCTATTTTTATCTCATTTTAAAATTATCAAAAAAAAAAAGGAAAATGAATTCTAATGATTGTCACACAAATCAGCGAAACCTTTATTACGTATAGTATCACATCTTATTCTATTCCCACACTATGCTGTGATAATAAAGTAACAAGTAGTCATCTGCTATACTGCTGACATAATGGCGTTACCCTATGGTCATCCGCTCACTGCTCGTAAACAAAGCCTGAAAACACAGCCGGAGTAATTTTTAATTTAGTTTGGATGACTACTTTAACATTCATAAAAATTATGCACTTTGGCACACACAGCCGCCTTCAAAAAAGTAAAATTCTTTTTGTATCCTTTTGAATTAATTTTTTTAGTGAAAATAGAGTTTTCAAAATGATCAAATGTGGTTGCAAAGGATATCAACTGTGGGTTTATCAGTGTATCAGCTTCTCTCTTGTCAGGCGCTCGGCTCTCCCATCTGACATCGATATAGATGGGAAGAAGAACTGGGTGTATCTATTTCCCAGGGACAGTGGCAGATTGTTTGGTCACGAGCTCAGAAATCTTCCCAGTTCATAACTTTTAGGGAAACGCAATTTAAATTTTTGATTCACTGGTACCATACACCGGCCCTCCTTCATGCCTTGAACCCTGCCCTTCCTATATGCAGTGTTGGCTTTGTAACACTGCTGTAGGTACCTTGTATCACATATTTTGGACCTGCCCCCATATTATGGGTTTTTGGCAGGAGGTCAGAACATTAACTGACTCCCTCTTCCTACAAGGTGTCCCCTTAGACCCCCTTACGTATATCTTGAACCTCCCCCCCCCCAGGCACCTCGGCAGCAAGACTTCCAGATTGTTTCTTCACCTCTGCATGGCCGCTAAGACTCTTATTGCCAAGCATTGAGGAGCCCAGCCCCTCCCTCTACTGCAGAGCTTTTGGCCCACATTAGGGATGTGCGGAGCCTTGAATCCCTGACGGCCAGCCTTAACAACAATTTAGATGCTTTCAACTCCGTCTGGTTCCCTTGGGACGCCTTTTGTGCCATGCGAGGCCTGTGACCTAGTACCCCTCTCCCCAGTCCCCCCCCTTCCCCTCCTCTTTGTCTCTGTGTGTTTGTCCCCCTTTGTACTCTTGTTCTTCATTGTACCTTTCTATTCCGATCTATTACATTGTTTTATACTGCTTGACTGGCAATGTGCCTGTCCCCTATTGTTTTGCATATTTTTCACCAATGTTCTTTTATTTGTCATGTTAAAAATTTTCAATAAAAATTACAGTTGAAAAAAAAAAAAAGAACTGTGGGTTTATACTGATGACCTATCTACATGATAGGTCATCAGTATCCAGTTGGTGGGGTCTAACAACCAGACCCCGAATGATCAGCAGATCCAGCCTTGTTTTGTTACCAGACCTTACTGCAGGGGACAGGAGCAGCTCTGTTTCTCATCAAGTAATGTGGCCTATTGAATAGGTGCAAAGCTTCTTCCAATCATGTACAGTAGCTCCTGGTACCAAGATGTGGCCAGATCAGCTGATCAGTACAGATATGGGTGTCAGACCCCCACCAATTAGATACTGAGGTTCTATCCTGTGTAAGAAAACAACTGGGGACCAGAAAATCCACTTTGACAGGTATTTATCACTACAATGCACTCTGATGAACATAGTCCAACTATAACCCCTTAAGGACCAGGCCATTTTTTGGTTTCGCATTTTCGTTTTTCCCTCCTCACATTTCAAGAGCCATAACTTTTTCATTTTTCAGTTCACAGAGTCACATGATAGCTTATTGTTTGCGGGACAAATTGTACTTTGTAATGGCACCATTCAATATGCTGTGCAATGTACTGGGAAGCTGGAAAAAAATTCAGAATGAGGCGCAATTGGAGAAAAAATGCATTTGCGCCATTTTCTTATGGGTTTAATTTTTACAGCATTCACTGTTTGGTACAAATGACATGTTACCTGTGTTCTACGTGTCAGTACAAATGCGGTGATACCAAATTTATATAGTATTTGAAATTTTTTGATACTTTTAAAAAAATGATAAACTTTGCAAAATAGAAAAAAAAATTTGTGTCATCATGTTCTAACACCTGTAACTTTTTCATATTTCCATGTATGGATCTGGTTGTGGTGTCTTTTTATGCGGGACAAGATGACGTTTCTATTGATACCATTTGGGGAAAGATCCGATGGTTTGATCACTTTTTATTCAATTTTTTATAGGAGGCAAAGTGTTGAAAAAAACGCTTTTTGGCTGTTTTTATTTTTTTTGCCGCTACGCCGTTCGCAGTACGGGATAAATGTTTTAATATTCTAATAGTTCAGGCATTTTGGAGCGCAGGGATACCTAATATGTTTATGTTTAATGTTCTTTAATTACTTTTATAGCTGATCTAGGGAAAGGGGGGTGATTTGAACTTTTATATTTTTTTTATTTTTTTAATACTTTTAAAAACTTTTTTTTTTCTTCTGTTACATTTATGATCAGACCCCTTAGGTACCTTGAAACCTAGGGAGTCTGATCGCTCATACTATTCACTGCAATACTACAGTACTGCAGTGAATAGCAGAATCGCAGCACTTCTATTAGACGATGCCTCTGGCATCGTCTAATAGATCTAGTGCAGAGACAAGCCTGGAAGCCTTCAATAGGCTTCCGGCTGTCATAGCAACCGATCACCGCCCTCTTGTGACGTTCAGGAGGGCGGCGATCGGCGAAACATGGCGGCGCCCATGCCGCCTGCGCTGTTTACACGCTGCGGTCGCGTTTGACCGCAGTGTGTAAAGGGTTAACAGCAGCGATCGGCTCGGGCACCGAGTGAGCTCGCTCCATACATCCCCATGCGACCCATGACGTACAGTTACGTCAAGGGTCGCTAAGGGGATAAAGACTACCATTTCCAAACCACATGCTCTATTTACCAACACTACTGTGTACGCACTGAACTTGGTTGTGGTACCATATCTATGCAGTAAGCCTGTGTATATTATGCATAGACATGTTATGTATCTATATATTATTGTATCTATAACATAAAGTATAGACTTTTTATTGATAGCAGTGACAGAGTCTCAAATGAAAGTGTTTCAGGGCTCAAGGGCCCCATTATCAACATACAAAGACTTATCTGTATGTCTCTGCATATGGGTAAAGAGGATGTTGAGTCAAGAAAGACTTTCATTTGGGACTCTGTTACGGCTGTCAATAAAAAGTCTATACTTCATCTTCCGTTATTGGACTGGATTTTTATGGTTCGCACCACCCAGGACATCCACATAGGGGACTGAATCCCCATCATTCACTGAGGTAACCATATACCTGCTAACCATATTTATTCATTTTTCTCAGCGAGGAACATGAAGATGCCAAGCAGTCACAATCTTGTCTTCCTTGACTCGAATGTTTTTTTTTTACATTACTGTATGTGCACTTATGAAGGTGCATCCATAATATAAAGAATATATAAATTTATGTTGATCTCAATTTATAAAACTGTAGCTCTGCCTTATCACAATTTTTCCATATATTTCAATCTTACATACATGTGCAGAATTCACACAAGAACTAAGACAGAAACATCTATTAAAAACTCGTTACGCTAGGTTCAAACTAATTTTCCCTCAATATTTTTCTGGTATGTCGGAGGAACAGCACAAAAAAAGAGGTGGACAGCTAAAATATTGGTAGCACACAGACATCATGGATACAGATGAGCGAACACTAAAATGTTCAGGGTTCGAAATCCGATTCGAACAGCCGCACACTGTTCGACTGTTCAAACGGGTTTCGAACCCCATTATAGTCTATGGGGGGAAATGCTCGTTTCAGGGGTACGCAACATTCGATCAAATTCTACTTACCAAGCCCATGAGTGAGGGTCGGGCTGGATTCTTCTCCCTGCGCAGTGTCCCCGCATCCTCTTCCGGCCTTGAATTCACTCTGCTAGGCATCGGACCTGAGCAGAGCCGACTGCGCATGTCCGCTTGTAGTGCGGGCATGCGCAGTCGGCTCTGCCCAGGCCCGATGCCTGGCAGAGAGAATTCAGAGCTGGAAGAGGACGCGGGGAAGCTGCGCAGGGAGAAGACTTCTAAAGGTAAGAGAAGAACCAGCGTTGATTGGCAATGGTTCTGCACCGAATCTTAACTTCGAACAGCTAGTAGTACTCGATCGAGTACGAGTATTTCGAATACCATAGTATTCGATCGAATACCTACTCGATCGAGTACTACTCGCTCATCTCTAATCATGGACTATAGTAGGATGTGTACTGGAGGCAATGGACTGGAACATCATTTCCAAGCAGGTATTTGAAGGATTAGTAGTAGAGACCCCACTATTTAATTTTTACCGAAGCTACAGAAGAACCAATTTATATATGTGAACCAGTATCTAACTACTTTGGACTACTATCTTAAACCTCTAGTCCTAACTCTACCCTCTTACGTCAGGGACTTGATGGAGGCACTATAACACATTGATGGTGTAAAACTTGAACAGGACATGTACCGTATTAGTGCGGATGTGAAATTCATATATACATCAAAAAGAAATCAGCATAAACTCTCAGCATTTCAGTTCTTTCAACAGAGTAGTGATTTGGATATGGAATTTATCTATCTACTTCTTATCCTGTTTGAGTATGTACAAACATATAACTTCTACCTATTTAAACCCTGCTTCTTCTCCAGACCTATGGAGTGGCAATGCTAGCTTGTTCCTTGGGTTCTGGGAGAGAGAGACGGTCTTTTATTTACCAACAGTGTTATGGTCTGGGGATCTCTGACCATGGACTGGCACTAGACTGATAATCTCTCAGTCAAGTTTAAGGAAAAACACAAAACAAAAACAAGAGTAAGAACAGTTTGGAATATCTAGTGTGTGATACTCCTAATCCATGCCTTACACACTAGAAGTAGCCGTGGGCCCAAATAACTAAACTGAGTGGGTGTGAACTCAGCCGGAGAAATAATTTACCCACAAGAGAAACAGGAAACCTGACTTGTTTCACATTTATGAAGGAGAGGTAAGATACAGAAAAAGCCCCCCACAGGTGTCCGACTGGACAAACGGTGAATGAGAGGAAACACAAAGTATACAGGAAAAAATAAATGTGAAACACAGAAATGCTGACACTATGCAAAGGGATAGGAAAAACATAACTTAGTATCACACACAAAAAAAGCCTACAAAAAGTCCAAACATCCAAGCAGTAAAAGGCTAGGGTTCACAGCACCTGGAACAACTATGTTAGGATCAGTAGGCTCAACACTTAGCAAATATCTAGAATCTAGATAGTATGAAAAGGCAGCAGGGAAGGCTGAATGGGCTAGACCAGGGGTCCTCAAACTGCGGCCCGCGGGCCACATGCGGCCCGCCAAGCACTTCTGTCTGGCCCCGCCGGCAGGCGTGCATTTATAATGAAGCTCCTGGGGAGCTCGGACCAGGCCATGGAGCGGACTTCACTTTACCTATTGGAGGGCACCGCTCCCGATGTCTGTGCGACCTGCTCTGCCTCCGGCCCACTGTTTAAAAAGTTTGAGGACCCCTGGGCTAGACAGACCATTTCTGGAACACAGGAAACTCAAGTTTAAGACTGGCATCTGTCAGCATGCACAGTGGATATAAAGAGCAGGAGTAACCAGAGAGGGGAGAGAAGCAGCACTAAGAACTGCCCACAGCCTGTAATCAGCTCTCAGCACTGGAGAGGACTTAACCCTTTCAGAGGCAAAGACACACTAAGACAGTGACCCACAAAGCAACTCATCACGTGATCCATACATGAGTGCTAGCGCAGAAACAGCATGCCCTGTGTGAACATTATCCTGCAGCACGTTAGATGATTCATACGCCGTTCAGACACTACGCACCTGAACCTAACAGGCTGAGACCGCAAAGACCGGATCATAACAGACAGGTTTTGATGTGGATGTGTTTCAATGACAATGCCCTGTTTATTTGGCAAGGTACTGTGGATTGAATGTTTCAGAAACAGATAAAAGAAAATTATATCAATATTCTTCTTACACATGTATTACTCAACAACAACTTGATTTTTTGGATATCAAGATCAAAGTGGATACCCAGGGTAACTTACATACTATGATACATCGCAAAGAGACCAGTGTCAACCCACTGCTACATGCAAGTTCCGTTCATTCCAGACATTTAGTACATGCAATACCCACTGGACAACTCATCTAGGAACGACGGATTTGAGATATAAATATGGATTTTGAAGTCCAAGCTGCGGATCTCCAAAAATATTTCCTAAACAGAGAATATTTGGTCTTGTTTACTGGTCTTTGTTTTGCTCCATAATTTAAAAATTTTTAAGGACAGGTATATTTTGCAACATAGTGGTGTGGTTATGGAGATGACTTATGCACTGTAACATCTCTGCCTGTTCAGGTCACTGCGCCACCCTCTGCTTACATTCTGCGGTGCAGGAGGCATGTGCAGTTTGATAATTTGCTTAGAGTTTTTAGTTGCACTGTGTGAACACGGCTCTAGTTCTGTAATTGAATTTGCACCACACCCGTCTTCTGCCCTTGTTGCCTTTGTCCATTAAGTGGTTAATTTTTGCCTTGCCCTGTGATTGACAGCCTGCCTTCCTAACAGGTTCTGGGCGGGTTCTTCTTCCCTATTTAATCTTGGGTCACATTCACACTGGTGCTTGCTATTGCTTTGTGCGTACTTGCTTTTTTCCTCTTGCTGTTATTACTTGTATTCTAATCCTTGACCTCTGGCTTTCCCTACTGACTATTCTTTTGGACTTCAAATTGGCACTGCATTGCGCGACTGTTTCCTGACCCCTGGCTAGTTGACCTCCCTTTGTTGTTGTTCGTCTTGTCTGCATTTTGTGTATCTCATATATAGGAAGGGATCATCTTCGAGTTGCTGCCTATTACGTAGGATAGGGCCTGGCAATAGGAAGGGACAGTGGGGGGCTTCATCTTAGGGCTCACTGTCTCTTGTGCCCCGTCCCAGGGTTTCCAGCAGCTACTGGGGAATTGCTGTCCTAGCAATTCCATAACATGCACCCTCAGATGCTCTTTTTTAATTTTTGGGAACAAGAAATTAACATGCCTTGCAAGAATGATGCGCTTCACAGATGATATCATTTTGTGTGGCATGGATCATTGAGTAAATTAGAACAGTTCATTCATGGACTTAACAGTAATTGTTTGAAAATCCATCTTACTTCTAAGTGGAGTCAGATGAAGGTTGAATTTTAGTATTTAAAGATCAAAGAGGAGTAGTGTGCTGATGAACATTTACAGGAAGAAGACTACAGTTAATTCATTTTTGTTTGCAAATCTTCTCACCCTATGCATAAAGGGCATACCTTCTGAGAGCAAAAAGTATTTGTTCAACCGATCATCTGTTTGAGGGACAATCTTCTGATCTCGTGGAGAGATTTCAGACTAGAGACTATCACATCAGGGGTATTATGCGCAGTTATGAAAAAAAAACTGGCTTCTTTGCTGAAGCCAAAGATTCTTGGAAAATCGGACACCCAAGTAAGGTTTATTACTAGTTACAGTGGTGAGAGATGAACACAATATTATCATGATTTTGGCCTATTTTACACACTGATAGTGATATTAGCGGAGCTACATCCTATATGCCCTATCGCGAGTTGTGGTCAAGATCAGTATGGTCATATGATTTTTGTCTTATGGCTAGTTTGTATTTGCTTAAATTTATCTTTAAATTGTGGATGTGATGACTACCTGTGTATGCGTTTATGTATTTAATGTTACTTTGTGGTATTATGGGATAATGTTATTTATTACATTTTGTAATATTTTGATATTTATTGCTTTATATAGTGTTTTGAGAAATTACTATTTTGGTGGTTATTTAGTTATTTGTGAATTATACGCATTGTCTTTGGAATTCATTTAAATTAAATTACCTTAGTTTGTTATTTAGTTATGAATTACTGTCTGTGGGGAATATATATCATCATATTATACTTGAACGTACCATCATTGGATTGATTTATTATTATTATTGTTTATTTATATAGCACCATTAATTCCATGGTGCTTTACATTTGAGGGTTACATACAGTACACAAAATATACAGGAAGATATAATACTAACAATGACCTACTGGCACAGTGGGGTAGAGGGCCCTGCCCGCGAGGGCTTACAATCTATGAGGGAAGGGGGTAGAGACAGAGGGAGAGGGGGAGACAGTTCAGATGGTGGTGTGGTGATAGTGTTATTGGAGGTTGTAGACCTTCCTGAATAGGTGAGTCTTCAGGGCCTTCTTGAAGCCTGTGATTATGGGGGTCAGTCTTATGTGTCTTGGTAAGGAGTTCCAGAGTATGGGGGATGCACGGGAGAAATCTTGGAGGCAGTTGTGTGAGGAGCGGATGAGAGAAGAGCGGAGTAGGAGGTCGTTGGAGGATCTGAGGTTACGTGTGGGCAGGTAGCAGGAGATTAGGTCAGAGATATATGGAGGGGACAGGTTGTGGATCGCTTTGAATGTTAACGTTAGGAGCTTGAACTCAATTCACTGGGCTGTGGATAACCAGTGGAGGAACTGGCAGAGGGGAGCAGCCGATGAAGATCGGGGGTGAGGTGAATTAAATGAGCAGCGCAGTTTAAGGTGGACTGGAAATGGGCGAGGGTGTTTGCAGGGAGTCCATGGAGAAGGGTGTTTCAGTAGTCTAAGCGGGAGATTATGAGGGCCTGGACGAGCATCTTAGTGGTTTCAGGGGTGAGGAAGGAGCAGATTCAATGGATGTTCTTGAGTTGGAGGAGGCAGGAAGTGTTGAAGGTTTGAATGTGTGACTTGAAGGATAGGTCAGAGTCCAGGGTTACCCCAAGGCATCAGGCACATGAGACAGGGATAATTGTGGTTCCATTAGCTTTGATAGATGGGTCAGGTGGAGGGGCCATATGGGGTGTGGTGAAGATGATGAACTCAGTTTTCTCCATGTTGAGTTTGAGAAAGCGGGAGGAGAGGAAGGAGGCTACAGCTGCTAAACAAACTGGAACTCTGGCCAGCAGGCAGGTAATGTCTGGTCCAGAGATGAAATTTGGGTGTCATTGGCATAGCAATGGTATTGAAAACCATGAGATTCTATGAGTGGGCTCAGGCCAAGGGTGTAGATGGAGAACAGGAGTGGCTTTTCTTCCAGAGACATTATGATAATGGATATTGATTAAATAAAGATGATTTGGAATAAATTAAGTTTGGTGTTTTGGGATATTTATTGGTTTTCTGGACATATCTTATTACGCCATGCTGCACTTCCACACGTACTACCAAAGCTGCCACTACTCAAGCAAACATGTCCTGAAGCCTGATCCATCATGTTATGCCCTGCTGCATTGCCACATATGTTGCCACAACTACCACCACTGCCACCATTCAGTCAGACATGACCAGCGTCCTGGTCCTTCGTATAACGCCCTGTCACACTGCCTCAAAGGTCGCCACCTCTGCCATCACTCAGATGTGTCCTGCGACCTGATCTATAATAATATTCCACTATATCCTGACTTATGTGTGGTCCAGAGTGGATCTTGAATAGGCTGCAGCCCAGATGTGAGTCCTGAGGTTCATTACTGGGCTAGAAAAGGGCTGCAGTTCCTCTAGTCCTGGGCAGAACCTGGGAGTGAGAGGAAGTGGCCTTGTATTATTTTTGTTTTGGTCATGTGGCTGGTAGTAAGCCACACGTATAGATAGCGACTTCTTTTAGTTAGTCGCTCAGCTGAGCAGGTTTTGTTTTCCTCTTTTACCTGAAGTGAAGGCTGTATTTTATTTTTGTTATTCCTGTGCCTTCACTTAAGTTTTGCTGCATTTTGTGTCCCTGTCTGACTGTTTGGGCCTGCTCCAGTGCTTTTACCAAGCTAACCTCCATATATATATATATATATATATATATATATATATATATATATATACTATCCTCTGCCTCTCAACTTCATCTGCGTGTTGTTGGCCTGCCGCTAAACTCGTTCCTTGCGCTGTGCCCGTGATTGTTCTGGCATCTCAGCAGTTCGCTGGGACACTATATAATGAGTGTGTTGTTGGCGCCGATGATCCCCGTCAGCTCTGTTGACTTATGGCTACATAGATGTTGTTGCTTAAGAATTTTGCAACAAATTAGATTTTCTTTTTCCAGGCATGTTTAAAAGTAGCAAACTGCCAATTTGGATTAAAGGAGTTTTCCCATCCAGTGTGTCAGCATGCTGTCTGGAGCTGATCAGATAATATGCAAATACATGTACAGAATCCACTGAGAGTTAGCTGAGTGTTTACATAAAGAGATAACAGAGCTGGCTTTATCAGAAGCTGAGATGAGGCTGCTGCAAGAGCAGTGTAATATAGTATGTGAACATAAATTCATAACAGTCATGAAGCAGTGTCCTTCACCGGGCTAAAAAGTAGCCGATGTTTTAATCAAGGTTACAATCTATGTACCAAATTTCATTGAAATCCATTCAGCCATTTTTGCGTGATTGAATAACAAACATATAAACATCCAAACACACAGATTTTCATATTTATAATTTCTAATTAATTTTCACATTTATAATTAAAATGCATAAAAACAAGTGTAAGCGCAATGGATGGTTAAAGTCAAAGTTTCAATCCTCTTTTTACCATCTGTATTTCCATAGACATACTTCTCACTTTCACATAAATTCGTCTGTCCCAAACGAAACTAGAAATTGGATCGATAGGTTTCTAAGAGCCATAAGAGAGTTCTACACTATGTTTTAAGCCAATTTAAGGTGTGGTTTAACCTCAAACGAATCTTGGTCCCAAACTACTCGAACCAAAATGAAATGAATCTTGAGAGGTTTGCCCATTATGTGATTTCTCAGGGTTCATATATGTAAAAAAAAATTATTTTTTTTTGTTTTCCATGGATGGTGCTATATAACGGCATCATTTTGGGGAACATATGATGCTCTGATCACTTTTTATTCATACAAACAAGGACAGGTGCACCAAGGTAGATAACACACCACATATATTCTGTTCTTCATAAATGCCTACTAAAAACAGTAACAATAAATTCTCTCAAAAAAAGCTTCTTTGTAAACAATATTATTGATCAAAGAGCGTTTCACAGTCTATTGATGTGTGTTACTTCACCACATCAAAAACAGTTAGCGTGTAACATGCTGGAAAAAAATCTTGATTAGTATTTTTTACTCATTTTAACTGAAGAAAATGACTTATTACTAGAGATGAGCGAACAGTGTTCTATCGAACTCATGTTCGATCGGATATTAGGCTGTTCGGCATGTTCGAATCGAATCGAACACCGCGTGGTAAAGTGCGCCATTACTCGATTCCCCTCCCACCTTCCCTGGCGCCTTTTTTGCTCCAATAACAGCGCTGGGTAGGTGGGACAGGAACTACGACACCGGTGACGTTGAAAAAAGTAGGCAAAACCCATTGGCTGCCGAAAACATGTGACCTCTAATTTAAAAGAACAGCGACGCCCAGCTTCGCGTCATTCTGAGCTTGCAATTCACCGAGGACGGAGGTTTCCGTCCAGCTAGCTAGGGCTTAGATTCTGGGTAGGCAGGGACAGGCTAGGATAGGAAGGAGAAGACAACCAACAGCTCTTGTAAGAGCTAAATTCCAGGGAGAAGCTTGTCAGTGTAACGTGGCACTGACGGGCTCAATCGCCGCAACCCAGCTTTCCCAGGATCCTGAATGGAATACACTGTCAGTGTATTCCCGTATACCCGATATATACCCCGATACCCGTTCCAACGGTGTGCCCCCCCACCTTCACCCCAGAAATACCCTGCAAGTCCCCTAGCAATAGAATTGGGGCTATATACACCCACAATTTTTACTACTGGTATACAGTGCCATTGTCTGACTGGGAATTCAAAGAATATATTGGGAATACAAATACCCTCATTTCTTGCTACTGCCATATAGTGCCAGTTTCTGACTGGTAATTCAAAGAATATATTGGGGTTACGTGCACCCACAATTTTTACTACTGGTATACAGTGCCATTGTCTGACTGGGAATTCAAAGAATATATTGGGAATACAAATACCCTCATTTCTTGCTACTGCCATATAGTGCCAGTGTCTGACTGGGAATTCAAAGAATATATTGGGGTTACGTGCACCCACAATTTTTACTACTGGTATACAGTGCCATTGTCTGACTGGGAATTCAAAGAGTATATTGGGAATACAAATACCCTCATTTCTTGCTACTGCCATATAGTGCCAGTTTCTGACTGGGAATTCAAAGAATATATTGGGGTTACGTGCACCCACAATTTTTACTACTGGTATACAGTGCCATTGTCTGACTGGGAATTCAAAGAATATATTGGGGTTATAAATACCCTCATTTCTTGCTACTGCCATATAGTGCCAGTTTCTGACTGGTAATTCAAAGAATATATTGGGGTTACGTGCACCCACAATTTTTACTACTGGTATACAGTGCCATTGTCTGACTGGGAATTCAAAGAGTATATTGGGAATACAAATACCCTCATTTCTTGCTACTGCCATATAGTGCCAGTGTCTGACTGGGAATTCAAAGAATATATTGGGGTTACGTGCACCCACAATTTTTACTACTGGTATACAGTGCCATTGTCTGACTGGGAATTCAAAGAGTATATTGGGAATACAAATACCCTCATTTCTTGCTACTGCCATATAGTGCCAGTTTCTGACTGGGAATTCAAAGAATATATTGGGGTTACGTGCACCCACAATTTTTACTACTGGTATACAGTGCCATTGTCTGACTGGGAATTCAAAGAGTATATTGGGAATACAAATACCCTCATTTCTTGCTACTGCCATATAGTGCCAGTTTCTGACTGGGAATTCAAAGAATATATTGGGGTTACGTGCACCCACAATTTTTACTACTGGTATACAGTGCCATTGTCTGACTGGGAATTCAAAGAATATATTGGGGTTATAAATACCCTCATTTCTTGCTACTGCCATATAGTGCCAGTTTCTGACTGGGAATTCAAAGAATATATTGGGGTTACGTGCACCCACAATTTTTACTACTGGTATACAGTGCCATTGTCTGACTGGGAATTCAAAGAATATATTGGGGTTATAAATACCCTCATTTCTTGCTACTGCCATATAGTGCCAGTTTCTGACTGGTAATTCAAAGAATATATTGGGGTTACGTGCACCCACAATTTTTACTACTGGTATACAGTGCCATTGTCTGACTGGGAATTCAAAGAATATATTGGGAATACAAATACCCTCATTTCTTGCTACTGCCATATAGTGCCAGTGTCTGACTGGGAATTCAAAGAATATATTGGGGTTACGTGCACCCACAATTTTTACTACTGGTATACAGTGCCATTGTCTGACTGGGAATTCAAAGAGTATATTGGGAATACAAATACCCTCATTTCTTGCTACTGCCATATAGTGCCAGTTTCTGACTGGGAATTCAAAGAATATATTGGGGTTACGTGCACCCACAATTTTTACTACTGGTATACAGTGCCATTGTCTGACTGGGAATTCAAAGAGTATATTGGGAATACAAATACCCTCATTTCTTGCTACTGCCATATAGTGCCAGTTTCTGACTGGGAATTCAAAGAATATATTGGGGTTACGTGCACCCACAATTTTTACTACTGGTATACAGTGCCATTGTCTGACTGGGAATTCAAAGAATATATTGGGGTTATAAATACCCTCATTTCTTGCTACTGCCATATAGTGCCAGTTTCTGACTGGGAATTCAAAGAATATATTGGGGTTACGTGCACCCACAATTTTTACTACTGGTATACAGTGCCATTGTCTGACTGGGAATTCAAAGAATATATTGGGGTTATAAATACCCTCATTTCTTGCTACTGCCATATAGTGCCAGTTTCTGACTGGTAATTCAAAGAATATATTGGGGTTACGTGCACCCACAATTTTTACTACTGGTATACAGTGCCATTGTCTGACTGGGAATTCAAAGAATATATTGGGAATACAAATACCCTCATTTCTTGCTACTGCCATATAGTGCCAGTGTCTGACTGGGAATTCAAAGAATATATTGGGGTTACGTGCACCCACAATTTTTACTACTGGTATACAGTGCCATTGTCTGACTGGGAATTCAAAGAGTATATTGGGAATACAAATACCCTCATTTCTTGCTACTGCCATATAGTGCCAGTTTCTGACTGGGAATTCAAAGAATATATTGGGGTTACGTGCACCCACAATTTTTACTACTGGTATACAGTGCCATTGTCTGACTGGGAATTCAAAGAATATATTGGGGTTATAAATACCCTCATTTCTTGCTACTGCCATATAGTGCCAGTTTCTGACTGGTAATTCAAAGAATATATTGGGGTTACGTGCACCCACAATTTTTACTACTGGTATACAGTGCCATTGTCTGACTGGGAATTCAAAGAGTATATTGGGAATACAAATACCCTCATTTCTTGCTACTGCCATATAGTGCCAGTTTCTGACTGGGAATTCAAAGAATATATTGGGGTTACGTGCACCCACAATTTTTACTACTGGTATACAGTGCCAATTTCTAACTAGGAATTCAAAATGCGCAAGGCTCCCGGAAAGGGACGTGGACGAGGCCGTGGGCGAGGTCGGGGGAATGGTTCTGGGGAGCAAGGTAGCAGTGAAGCCACAGGGCGTCCCGTGCCTACTCCTGTGGGGCAGCAAGCATTGCGCCACTCCACAGTGCCAGGGTTGCTTGCCACATTAACTAAACTGCAGGGTACAAACCTTAGTAGGCCCGAGAACCAGGAACAGGTCTTGCAATGGCTGTCAGAGAACGCTTACAGCACATTGTCCAGCAGCCAGTCAGACTCTGCCTCCTCTCCTCCTATTACCCAACAGTCTTGTCTTCCTTCCTCCCAAAATTCCGAAGCTTTACAGAACAATAACCCAAACTGTCCCTGCTCCCCAGAGCTGTTCTCCGCTCCTTTCATTGTCCCTCAACCTGCCTCTCCACGTCACGATTCCACGAACCTAACAGAGGAGCATCTGTATCCAGATGCTCAAACACTAGAGTCTCCTCCATCTCCGTTCGATTTGGTGGTGGATGACCAGCAACCCACCCTCATCGACGATGATGTGACGCAGTTGCCGTCAGGGCATCCAGTTGACCGGCGCATTGTGCGGGAGGAGGAGATGAGACAGGAGTTGGAAGAGGAAGTGGTGGATGATGAGGACACTGACCCGACCTGGACAGGGGGGATGTCAAGCGGGGAAAGTAGTGTGGATGTTGAGGCAGGTGCAGCACCAAAAAGGGTAGCTAGAGGCAGAGGCAGAGGTCAGCAGCTTAGGCGAAGCCAGGCCACACCCGGAATCTCCCAAGATGTTCCAGTTCGTACCCAGCCCCGAAAAACTCCCACCTCGAGGGCACGTTTCTCGAAGGTGTGGAGTTTTTTCAAGGAATGCGCCGAGGACAGATATAGTGTTGTCTGCACAATTTGCCTCTCGAAATTGATTAGGGGCTCTGAGAAGAGCAACCTGTCCACCACTTCAATGCGCCGTCATTTGGAATCCAAGCACTGGAATCAGTGGCAGGCAGCAACGGCAGGACAAAGGCCGACTGCCGTTCACGCCACTGCCACTGCCTCTGCCTCTGCCTCTGCCACTGCCACTGCTGACTGTGCTGGCGATGCACTCCAGAGGACGAGCCAGGACACCACTTCATCTGCCTCCGCCACTTTGTTGACTTCTACCTCATCCTCCCCTGGTCCTGTCTTATCTCCTTCTCCTGCACCATCAAAGGCACCATCAGGCGTTTCTTTACAACAACCCACCATCTCTCAGACATTGGAGCGGCGGCAGAAATACACTGCTAACCACCCACACGCGCAAGCCTTGAACGCCAACATCGCTAAACTGCTGGCCCAGGAGATGTTGGCGTTCCGGCTTGTTGAAACTCCCGCCTTCCTGGACCTGATGGCAACTGCGGCACCTCGCTATGCCGTCCCTAGCCGTCACTACTTCTCCCGGTGTGCCGTCCCCGCCTTGCACCAGCACGTGTCACTCAACATCAGGCGGGCCCTTAGTTCCGCGCTTTGCACAAAGGTCCACTTGACCACCGACGCGTGGACAAGTGCATGCGGACAGGGACGCTACATTTCACTGACGGCACACTGGGTGAATGTAGTTGAGGCTGGGACTGCTTCCCAAACTGGCCCGGTGTACCTCGTCTCCCCGCCTAACATTCCTGGCAGGGACACGAGAAGAACACCCCCCTCCTCCTCCTCCTCTACCGCCTCCTCCTCCGCCACCGCCTCCTCCTCCGCCACCGCCTCCTCCTCCGCTGTTAGATTGACCCCAGCTACGAGTTGGAAACGTTGCAGCACTGGCGTTGGTAGACGTCAGCAGGCTGTGCTGAAGCTGATCAGCTTGGGGGACAGACAGCACACTGCCTCCGAGGTGAGGGATGCCCTCCTCGATGAGACGGCAATATGGTTTGAGCCGCTGCACCTGGGCCCAGGCATGGTCGTTTGTGATAACGGCCGGAACCTGGTAGCAGCTCTGGAGCTTGCCGGACTCCAACATGTTCCATGCCTGGCCCACGTCTTCAACCTAGTGGTGCAACGTTTCCTAAAGAGCTACCCCAATGTTCCAGAGCTACTGGTGAAAGTGCGGCGCATGTGCGCCCACTTTCGCAAGTCGACAGTAGCCGCTGCTAGCTTAAAATCTCTCCAGCAACGCCTGCATGTGCCACAACACCGGCTTTTGTGCGACGTCCCCACACGCTGGAACTCAACGTTTCAGATGTTGAATAGAGTGGTTGAGCAGCAGAGACCTTTGATGGAATACCAGCTACAAAACCCTAGGGTGCCACAAAGTCAGCTGCCTCAGTTTCACATCCATGAGTGGCCATGGATGAGAGACCTTTGTGACATCCTACGGGTCTTTGAGGAGTCCACAAGGAGGGTGAGCTCTGAGGATGCGATGGTGAGCCTTACAATCCCGCTCTTGTGTGTTCTGAGAGAATCCCTGATTGACATCAGGGATAACTCAGATCACACAGAGGAGTTAGGGATAGCATCCGATCCGTCACAGCTGGAGAGTAGGTCCACACATCTGTCCGCTTCACTGCGTTTAATGGAGGAGGAGGAGGAGGAGGAGGAGGAAGAAGAGTTGTCCGATGATGTGATGGTGATACAGGAGGCTTCCGGGCAACTTCGAATCGTCCCATTGTTGCAGCGCGGATGGGTAGACATGGAGGATGAGGAGGAAATGGAGATTGAACTTTCCGGTGGGGCCAGAGGAGTCATGCCAACTAACACTGTGGCAGACATGGCTGAGTTCATGTTGGGGTGCTTTACAACCGACAAGCGTATTGTCAAAATCATGGAGGACAACCAGTACTGGATCTTTGCTATCCTTGACCCCCGGTATAAAAACAACATCTCGTCTTTTATTCCGGTAGAGGGGAGGGCCAATCGCATCAATGCTTGCCACAGGCAATTGGTGCAGAATATGATGGAGATGTTTCCAGCATGTGACGTTGGCGGCAGGGAGGGCAGTTCCTCCAGTAGGCAACCAAGTTCTCACCGGTCCACACAAACGAGGGGCACACTGTCTAAGGTCTGGGACACCTTGATGGCACCCCCTCGCCAAAGTGCCGCCACGGAGGGTCCTAGTGTCACCAGGCGTGAGAAGTATAGGCGCATGTTGCGGGAATACCTTTCCGACCACAGCCCTGTCCTCTCCGACCCCTCTGCGCCCTACACGTATTGGGTGTCGAAGTTGGACCTGTGGCTTGAACTTGCCCTATATGCCTTGGAGGTGCTGTCCTGTCCTGCCGCCAGCGTCCTATCTGAGAGGGTGTTCAGTGCAGCCGGTGGCATCATCACTGACAAGCGCACCCGTCTGTCAGCTGAGAGTGCCGACCGGCTCACTTTGATAAAAATGAACCACCACTGGGTAGAGCCGTCATTTTTGTGCCCACCTGTGTAAAGCACCCCAACATGAAACTCCATGTCTGTACTCAACCTCTCCAATTCCTCCGCATCCTCATACTCATCCACCATAAGCGTTGCACAATTCTGCTAATACTAGGCTCCCTCCACCCTGATTTCCCCCAACTCTGCTGGTTAGAGGCTCCCTCCACCATGAATTTGCCCAAACTGGGCTGTTTAGAGGCTCCCTCCACCATGAATTGGTCCAAACTGGGGTGGTTAGAGGCTCCCTCCACCATGAATTGGTCCAAACTGGGGTGGTTAGAGGCTCCCTCCACCATTAATTGGTCCAAACTGGGCTGGTTAGAGGCTCCCTCCACAATTAATTGGTCCAAACTGGGCTAATTAGAGGCTCCCTCCACCATGAATTGGTCCAAACTGGGTTTTTTAGAGGCTCCCTCCACCATTAATTGGTCCAAACTGGGCTGGTTAGAGGCTCCCTCCACAATTAATTGGTCCAAACTGGGCTAATTAGAGGCTCCCTCCACCATGAATTGGTCCAAACTGGGTTTTTTAGAGGCTCCCTCCACCATGAATTTGCCCAAACTGGGCTGTTTAGAGGCTCCCTCCACCATGAATTGGTCCAAACTGGGCTGGTTAGAGGCTCCCTCCACCATGAATTTCCCAAAACTTGGCTGTTTAGAGGCTCCCTCCACCATGAATTTGCCCAAACTGGGCTGTTTAGAGGCTCCCTCCACCATTAATTGGTCCAAACTGGGCTGGTTAGAGGCTCCCTCCACCATGAATTTGCCCAAACTGGGGTGGTTAGAGGCTCCCTCCACCATTAATTGGTCCAAACTGGGCTGGTTAGAGGCTCCCTCCACCATGAATTTCCCAAAACTTGGCTGTTTAGAGGCTCCCTCCACCATTAATTGGTCCAAACTGGGCTGGTTAGAGGCTCCCTCCACCATGAATTTGCCCAAACTGGGCTGTTTAGAGGCTCCCTCCACCATTAATTGGTCCAAACTGGGCTGGTTAGAGGCTCCCTCCACCATGAATTTGCCCAAACTGGGCTGTTTAGAGGCTCCCTCCACCATGAATTGGTCCAAACTGGGGTGGTTAGAGGCTCCCTCCACCATGAATTGGTCCAAACTGGGGTGGTTAGAGGCTCCCTCCACCATTAATTGGTCCAAACTGGGCTGGTTAGAGGCTCCCTCCACAATTAATTGGTCCAAACTGGGCTAATTAGAGGCTCCCTCCACCATGAATTGGTCCAAACTGGGTTTTTTAGAGGCTCCCTCCACCATTAATTGGTCCAAACTGGGCTGGTTAGAGGCTCCCTCCACAATTAATTGGTCCAAACTGGGCTAATTAGAGGCTCCCTCCACCATGAATTGGTCCAAACTGGGTTTTTTAGAGGCTCCCTCCACCATGAATTTGCCCAAACTGGGCTGTTTAGAGGCTCCCTCCACCATGAATTGGTCCAAACTGGGCTGGTTAGAGGCTCCCTCCACCATGAATTTCCCAAAACTTGGCTGTTTAGAGGCTCCCTCCACCATTAATTGGTCCAAACTGGGCTGGTTAGAGGCTCCCTCCACCATTAATTGGTCCAAACTGGGCTGGTTAGAGGCTCCCTCCACCATTAATTGGTCCAAACTGGGCTGGTTAGAGGCTCCCTCCACCATGAATTTCCCAAAACTTGGCTGTTTAGAGGCTCCCTCCACCATTAATTGGTCCAAACTGGGCTGGTTAGAGGCTCCCTCCACCATGAATTTGCCCAAACTGGGCTGTTTAGAGGCTCCCTCCACCATGAATTTGCCCAAACTGGGCTGTTTAGAGGCTCCCTCCACCATGAATTGGTCCAAACTGGGCTGGTTAGAGGCTCCCTCCACCATGAATTTCCCAAAACTTGGCTGTTTAGAGGCTCCCTCCACCATTAATTGGTCCAAACTGGGCTGGTTAGAGGCTCCCTCCACCATGAATTTGCCCAAACTGGGGTGGTTAGAGGCTCCCTCCACCATTAATTGGTCCAAACTGGGCTGGTTAGAGGCTCCCTCCACAATTAATTGGTCCAAACTGGGCTAATTAGAGGCTCCCTCCACCATGAATTGGTCCAAACTGGGTTTTTTAGAGGCTCCCTCCACCATGAATTTCCCAAAACTTGGCTGTTTAGAGGCTCCCTCCACCATGAATTGGTCCAAACTGGGCTGGTTAGAGGCTCCCTCCACCATGAATTTCCCAAAACTTGGCTGTTTAGAGGCTCCCTCCACCATTAATTGGTCCAAACTGGGCTGGTTAGAGGCTCCCTCCACCATGAATTTGCCCAAACTGGGCTGTTTAGAGGCTCCCTCCACCATGAATTGGTCCAAACTGGGCTGGTTAGAGGCTCCCTCCACCATGAATTTCCCAAAACTTGGCTGTTTAGAGGCTCCCTCCACCATTAATTGGTCCAAACTGGGCTGGTTAGAGGCTCCCTCCACCATGAATTGGTCCAAACTGGGGTGGTTAGAGGCTCCCTCCACCATTAATTGGTCCAAACTGGGCTGGTTAGAGGCTCCCTCCACCATTAATTGGTCCAAACTGGGCTGGTTAGAGGCTCCCTCCACCATTAATTGGTCCAAACTGGGCTGGTTAGAGGCTCCCTCCACCATGAATTTCCCAAAACTTGGCTGTTTAGAGGCTCCCTCCACCATTAATTGGTCCAAACTGGGCTGGTTAGAGGCTCCCTCCACCATGAATTTGCCCAAACTGGGCTGTTTAGAGGCTCCCTCCACCATGAATTTGCCCAAACTGGGCTGTTTAGAGGCTCCCTCCACCATGAATTGGTCCAAACTGGGCTGGTTAGAGGCTCCCTCCACCATGAATTTCCCAAAACTTGGCTGTTTAGAGGCTCCCTCCACCATTAATTGGTCCAAACTGGGCTGGTTAGAGGCTCCCTCCACCATGAATTTGCCCAAACTGGGGTGGTTAGAGGCTCCCTCCACCATTAATTGGTCCAAACTGGGCTGGTTAGAGGCTCCCTCCACAATTAATTGGTCCAAACTGGGCTAATTAGAGGCTCCCTCCACCATGAATTGGTCCAAACTGGGTTTTTTAGAGGCTCCCTCCACCATGAATTTGCCCAAACTGGGCTGTTTAGAGGCTCCCTCCACCATGAATTGGTCCAAACTGGGCTGGTTAGAGGCTCCCTCCACCATGAATTTCCCAAAACTTGGCTGTTTAGAGGCTCCCTCCACCATTAATTGGTCCAAACTGGGCTGGTTAGAGGCTCCCTCCACCATTAATTGGTCCAAACTGGGCTGGTTAGAGGCTCCCTCCACCATTAATTGGTCCAAACTGGGCTGGTTAGAGGCTCCCTCCACCATTAATTGGTCCAAACTGGGCTGTTTAGAGGCTCCCTCCACCATTAATTGGTCCAAACTGGGCTGGTTAGAGGCTCCCTCCACCATGAATTTGCCCAAACTGGGCTGTTTAGAGGCTCCCTCCACCATGAATTGGTCCAAACTGGGCTGGTTAGAGGCTCCCTCCACCATGAATTTCCCAAAACTTGGCTGTTTAGAGGCTCCCTCCACCATTAATTGGTCCAAACTGGGCTGGTTAGAGGCTCCCTCCACCATGAATTGGTCCAAACTGGGGTTTTTAGAGGCTCCCTCCACCATGAATTGGTCCAAACTGGGGTTTTTAGAGTCTCCCTCCACCATGAATTGGTCCAAACTGGGGTTTTTAGAGTCTCCCTCCACCATGAATTGGTCCAAACTGGGGTTTTTAGAGGCTCCCTCCACCATGAATTTGCCCAAACTCTGCTGGTTAGAGGCTCAATCCACCCTGATTTTCAAAACAAATGTTGGTGCCAACCTCAACTTACTACAAGGGCCAAATTCACTGCTGGTGACAAGCTCTCCTCACTGCAAGTGCCAAATACACATGTTTCAAGGTGTTTTCCTACTGTCAGAGAGGTGGTATTGAGTGTGTAAAGTGTGTAGTTGTTAGGCTGTGATGTTGGGGTAATAGAGGGTCTTTGGTGTGTTAGATGCCCCCAGACATGCTTCCCCTGCTGTCCCAGTGTCATTCCAGAGGTGTTGGCATCATTTCCTGGGGTGTCATAGTGGACTTGGTGACCCTCCAGACACGGATTTGGGTTTCCCCCTTAACGAGTATCTGTTCCCCATAGACTATAATGGGGTTCGAAACCCGTTCGAACACACGAACATTGAGCGGCTGTTCGAATCGAATTTCGAACCTCGAACATTTTAGTGTTCGCTCATCTCTACTTATTACCCTGGCAAGAGCAAAAAGCAAGTGGTTTATATAGAGCATGTGCCATAAGTTTCCAGTAGGATTGAAACATTTCTTTGGTATATTAACTAAGGAGTTGTCACGTCCAGTAGAAAGCAGCTGTGCAGTGTCAGGGAAGAGGTTACATGTGAATGCTAAAACTATAGAAACCTACCGGAAATCACACTTAGCATGCTGAAATGATATTCAGAAAAATTGAGGCAGTGCCAATGAGTAATAGGGATTAAATGTGAGAGAAAATTAAGCAGTTTAATGTCAATATGGGACAGAAGGCAGGAAAAGCAGGTCAACAAATTAGACAATGGGAAAAATATATATTTCTTTATTTTGTTTGATTATATAACACCAACATATTCCACAGCGCTTTACAGACATTGTCAGTCAATGTCCTACATAGGGCATACAATCTACATTCCCTATCAGTATGTTTTTGAAGTGTAGGAAGAAACTGGTGTACTAAGAAGAGACACACACAAACACAGGGAGAACTCTGTCCCATAGTGGTTTATAGGAATTGTGAAATCTATGACTCAAAATTATTCCTATAAACATTAAAGGTTGTCAAGTGTATATGTGGCCAAAAGCAAAAGAACCCCCATTTTCATTCTAAGTGGTAGTCCTACCATTGGCAAAGGAGCTCACAGGATCTGGAGCCTGATGACTTCGGATCCCGTAGTCAGGCCCAGCTACATCGATAGTGGAATGTGTCCTGGCATCATGTGCCATATGGGCCATTTCCAGTAGAAGTCTGCCCAGGAAAGGTCTGTAAAAATAGCAAACATTTTTACTCACCTCTCCTGGGAGTCCCGCAATCAGGGGTCAACTGACTGCACTCACTCAATCTTGTACTCATCCTTCACACAGGCTGCAAGTTGAGCACAAATTGCACCCCAACACAGTCTATGCACACCAAATATACCTTGCCACCACCACCGACTTTACAGGCTAATTGGAAACTGCACTAACATATAAATACATCTCTCCAACAGACACAAACACACTTTAAAATGGGTATTTAGTTCACAGAGAAACACAAAGTAACCTCCAGACGTTACCGGCTGGAGTAACTCCAGCCTGTAACGTCCTATTAAGAAAAGAAAAAAAATGTCCTGGGCCCTGTGGCAGCCGCTACCCCTGCTACCCCGGTAGTTACCCCACTGTGAGTGTAGGAAACAACTGACCTATCACTATACATCTTCTTTATTAACTAGATGGATTTTAAGACTAAAACTACTTAGCGCTTCAAGTGACTCTGCTGCTTTTAATGAATAAAAAACTCAACTTAGGCTAGGTTCACACCAGCACTGGAGTATGGAGCAGTATGGATACTCCGTCCATGAATCCGCTTGAAAAATACAGAGGGAAATACTCCATATAGTCAAGAATGGCTTCAAAAGGAGTGGAAAACAAATAAGAAGTACGTAAATGTTTACCTTCTACGTAATCCATTCCTGGATTTGGCTAAAAAAAAAACGCAGCAAAATCTGCAACAAAAAATCTGCGTTTCCACAATGTGGGGCATCAGCCTCAAAGTATTTTTCCAGTCCTATTTCTAATATCTACAGAAGCTTAAAAAAGAAACAGTATATATTAACCTATCCTTTCGTCCAGAGATCCAACAGATATTCTTCATTTAAATCCTTGTTTTTTGCTGACATTCTGCTGACACATGAACGTAGAAACCAGTGAGTGGTGATGCCCTGAAAACCCAAAAAGAGACTCTCCCCTCAACAGACAAGTGTAAAACAAGGCTCATACAGTAACATTTAGATTTTATTTTCATTATCATGTGTATTCAATAGCCAGTATTGATTATAATATGGTATTTTCTGTATCTTGTCACATTTCACCTGGAAGAGACAAACCTTCCATACTTCATCCCATTCCTCCCTAAACTGATTAGTGATCACAACATAATCTGGAGAAAACAACTTCATGTGGGAAAGTCAAATAATGTTTGATAGTCGGCTATATGCAGCCATATGTGTACATTATATCTGGGCAGACATTTATTACTCTCCATGAGGATTTAGAAGCAGAGACTCACTTGTAGAGGGGCATCAGCTGTTTCAGAATATATGATATACTGTTAGTTGCTGCACAATGCTAAGAATGTCCTAGAGATCCACTAATGAGAATACTCAAGACTGAGAACTAGTATTATTAAGAGAAATGTTCCCTGATGGCAAATACACATTTTGTAGGAAAAAGAGGAATTATTTCAAGGATAAAACTCTGACACCTCACATTTGTTGTAGTCATAGAATTTTATGTTTAATTTGCAAAACACAGTAAACTTTTCACCTAACAAATCCATCCCATTGGCATCTCATGGTTCAATAAATGGTTATACTGAATATGTAGAGGGACAGAAATTTCTGAACTTAGTCGATACATTATCCAGGAATACAGTTTTTTATAATATTCACAAAAACAATGTAATGTAAAGTGGATAACAGCTGGCGTTTAACTAGACAGGAATATGGTATTATTTACATCGAAGGGAATAACAAATGGCTTAAGATATAAATTGGACATCAAAGTAGCAGCTTGTTTTCATATTAACATATTACAAGAATTTTCATTTCAAATTAGATTATGTATATTATATTTAGTATATAGTATATAAATATGTAGTAAACTTGTATTAAGAATATAAATAAGAGAAAAGGTACAATTATCTTTCTGCAAATTCCCACTCCCAACTTTGGGTCAAAAATTTGCATCTAAATTTACAATAAAAAATGCTGCTATCCTGCATTGTGTCCATAGACAGTTAAATAAATCCACCAATATCATTTAATAATAATATTCTAATTGGCTATATTTGTTATTAGAGGGAGCGTAGAAGTTATCTGCATATTAGTAAGATAGACAGCAACAAAATTTTATACTTTAACTTTGTTGCTATACTTGAAATTTACAGCTCTATCTGAGGCAAAAAGAGCTATTGTACTGCAATGCATTGCCACATTTTAACCTTCGCAAGTCTGGACATACAGGAGTTACAGATCACAGGCTCAATGTATCATCAATCATATCCAGTAATATGGGCTATCCTACCAATAAGCTTCCTTTATCACTGGAAATGTTCAGAATATTATATATTTTATCTAAAAAGTCACTTGACACTACCTATTTTCAGCAACACTAGAACACAGTCAGATGCCAAAGTGTCCAAAAGGGGTCTGTGAGTGACTAGGTCCACAGCAACACAAAAAGCCCAACAGACAAAATAATACATTAAAATACATATTTATTGGATTAAAAGTAATAGTACCAACAAGCAAAATATAAAAAGGGGAGACACAGAAACATGACCACAATAAAGTACATCTTAATAAGGAACGGTATAAATGATCAAGGAGTTGAGATGCATATATATGTATTGTGCTTATAAGATAAACTCAACTCACTATGCAAATGCTAACAGGTAAATCCACAGATAGTGTCAGGGCTCGTTCACAAATTATGGGAGGAATAGAACTAAGTGATAGCATAGGGGAAAAGGACTTGGGCATAATAGTAGATCACAAATTCAACATGAGCCAACAGTGCGGTGCTGCTGCAAAAAAAGGCTAATAAAATTCTGGGATGTATTAAGACAAGCATTGAATCTAGATCAAGAGAGGTCATTATTCTGCTGTACTCTTCCCTGGTCAGACCACACCTGGAATACTGTGTACAGTTCTGGGCGCCTCAATTCAAGAAAGACATCGATATATTGGAGCAAGTCCAGAGAAGAGCCACCAAAATGGTGGAAGGTCTGCAAACCATGTCCTATGAGGAGCGGCTAAAAGAACTGGGATTGTTTAGTTTGCAGAAGAGAAGGCTGAGGGGAGATTTAATAGCAGTCTACACATATCTGAAAGGTAGTCACAGTGCAGAGGGATCTACCCTATTCTCATTAGCACAAGGAAGTACAAGAAGCAATGGGATGAAACTAAAGGGAAAGAGATACAGATTAGACATTAGGAAAAACTTTCTGACAGTGAGGGTAGTGAGAGAGTGGAATAGGCTGCCACGGGAGGTGGTGGGCGCTCCATCAATGGAAATCTTCAAGCGGAATCTGGATAAACATATAGCTGGGATGATTTAGGAAAACCTGCACTCGCAGGGGGTTGGACCCGATGGCCCTTGAGGTCCTTTCCAACTCTACCATAAAAATAAAAAATAAAAAAAAAATAAAAACATCTGCGCCAGCACTCCGTACTTCAGGTTTCCGTTTCCTGCATAAAACAGAGGCAGGAGACAGAAACCTGCAGGAGTCTTTCTCACCCATTCATTTGAATGGGTGAGAAAGCTGTCCGGCCGTGAGCGGCGGTGAGCTCACGGCCAGACCCGGTCTATGGTTTCCGCCTTCTGGCATGCAGAATACAAAAACCATAGAACGGAGACCCTGAACGCAGGTGTGAACCTAGCGTCATATAGGCCCCCCTGAAGTGGTAACAAGTAGTAGTATAAAGTAATGGGGCAAAACACTGCAAGTATAATACTGTAAAGTGAGAGAACAACTCTAAGACAAAAATAGTAAACAATAATACACAATAAAGAAAAACATACAATACCGACCAAATGAAAAGATGCTCACGCCCCAATGTACGTTTCACCAGACTGGCTTCATCAAGGGGAGTGTCCAAATGTGTGTGGACTAAATTATTTAAGTAGGTACTCAGCCAATCATACAATGTAATGTAAGTCACATGACCTCAACCAGTATGACGGCCCAAGATCCCGGGGGCAGAATGTGTGTAGAACAGCTAATCGCTACATACATATCCAACAGTGGATATATACAAAGTATAAGCCCAAAAATGTCTGCGCTTGCGTTGTCCCAAATATCCTATTGCACCTACAGTAGAAATAGATAATAAAGGTAATGCTCATAAGTTTCATGACATGGCCTACCTCTACAGCAGATAAATCTAAAATGCTCCAGATATAAGTAAGATTTGTGCGCACATGATATGCCATGGAAATTATTATCCATAAATGTGTTCAGCTACTGCACATGATTATTTTTCAGTTGGAAAGTATTAGAAAGTCTGTACAGTACTCTTGTTATACAGTACTATAGCTTTGTATAGCGTCAGCTGCAGTCCATCCACTTCACCTATTCACCATCCACTGAGAGAGGAAACTATACATCTGATGCAGAGTAAGGGTAAATAATGAGCACCCACCATTGTATAGCCTTCTGAGAGGCTAAGCATATGTTTTAGTGCTAAGAATGTATTTGGAGTCACTTTGCATCCTAACATGCTTCAAGAGACAACCTCTAATAAAAAAAATATAGAAAAAATTTAAGAAAATAAAAATTGATTTTTAAGCTTTTTTTAGCGTACGTTTTAATCACTTCAAAATAAGTATTTTCCTTCAAAGCTTAGCCATTTATTCTGGCAACTTTTCCACCTTCCTTATTCTCTAACAGGAACTTATTATCCTTCGGGTTGAATAAGTTTGATAGTAACCATAGCTTTAATTGGCTTAAATGGTAGTGTATGGCACTTTTAGGGTTCCTAGGACTCTATCCCAGACCTCTAGCCCAGAGGTTGTCAAAATAATTTCGTCTACCGCCCACTTTGAGAATCAATTATTTTCTAGCGCCCCCTAAAATTTTTAACTTTACCACATCTTAAAAATCACAATTGCAATCATTACTGTAATTTAATTATAGCAGCCATATGAGTCTTATCCTGTTTCTGACATCAAACTTTTATTTTAATGAGACTCTTCTAATGAGAATAAAAAAATGCAACTTTATAAATAATATTTAGAAAAACTTTTATTCAAATTAAAACAAACATTTCCACCCCCTGTTTGGTGTAGAATTATATCCAATTTGGCTTTTTGACAATTCTTTTTGTGGTTTTCCATTGAAGACAAATTAAATGAAGATAATAATACCAAAGAGTTTGTGATTGCAATCATTTTCTGGAAGAAACTGAGTATTATCTGACAGAATTGCAGGGGTGCCAATACTTTTGGCCAACACTGTACTAACCAAATGATTCCAAGAGTTTTTTCACTTGCACATTATTGTATTTTATAATATTTTATAGGCTCATAAAAAAGAATACGGTATTTTTCAGACTATAAGACGCTCCTAAGTTTTAGAGGAGGAAAATAGGAAAAAAAATTTTGAAGCAAAAAATGGTAAAATATTTAATGTATGGGAGTTGTAGTTTTGCAACAGCTGCAAGGCCACATTGACAGGAGACCCTGCAGCTGTACAGAGATGCATAGAGCGTTTTTTTGCGGGGACAGATGTAATTTTTAGTTATACCATTTTGGGAAATATCTATTGCTTAGATCGGCGGTTTGGCACTTTTGATTTTGACATTCACCATATAGTAAAAGTATTTGTATGCCAGGCATCTTCGACCACAGAGATTCCTAATATGTATGCGTTTTTACAGTATTTTCTACTTTTATGTGTATTCTAGGGATAGGAGGTGATTTAGAACTTTTATTTATTTTATTTTTTTATAGTTTTTTTTTTTTTTTTTTTTTTTAACTATTTTATTAGCTCCCTAGGGGGCTAGAACCTGCAATCATTTGATTACAAGTCCCATAGACGGTAATACAAGTGTATAGCCGTCATTGGGAGATTCTGTATATTACTATTGCGGCTGGTCATAGAGCAATAGTAATATTGCTAGGACAGGCATGGGAGCCTTCAGTAGGCTTCCAGCTGTCTAAGAAACAGGTCGGCTTCTGCGACCCCAATGCACAGGATCCGGCTTGCAATTTTAAAGGTATGGAGCCAGTGGGGACTAGCCCCAGGGCTATTTTTTAACTTGGGGGAGAGAGGTCTTTTCAATGCCTGTGATCAGAAGTCATTTAGAAGTAATTTCAGAGCTTCAGGCCAGAGCCACCACTGTGCTGTATGGAGACTGCCAGCCTGCTCTGTCTTCTGCACTTCTGGTCCCTAGTGGAGGTAGGCCGGAACCTCCGCAATAGTCTGCAGGGGATTCCAGTCTCCTCCTGCCACTGGAACTCTCAATGGTCAGCAGTGGACCAGAGGCCATTTAGGCCTCATTTTGGATCTGGCCCGTTATTCAGTACATTTTGCTGATAGCTCCTCCTGCTCCCTGTACCTCCTGTTGTTCCTGTGTATGACCTAGGCTCAGGGGTGAACCTACCCCTTTTGCCGCCCGAGGCAGGCTACGGGGGGCCGCCGCCCCCCGGGGGGGGTGGAGCGAGGGGGGCGCGGCTTAGTGCCGTTCGCAGGCACGGAGATGACCTGCTTTCTGCCTGAGCGTGAGGGGAGGCTGCTGGAGCAGCGCTGCTCCAGTGGCCTCCCCAAGCCACCGCTCGGTGCTAAGCCAGTCCAGGACAGCTTGTCCTGGACTGGCTTAGGTAATCAAAAATGCCGCCCTCTCTGGAGTCCTGACATAGTGCTGCCTGAAGTGCTTACTTCAGGTTGCCTCATGGGATGTGCAGCGCTGCCTAGGCTTGCTTTCCAGACAACCTCTTCTTTGCCTTCTGATTTGACTACCTCCTGTGTATGACCTTTGCTCCTGCCTGGCAAACTGCAGACTTCCACCCTTCATACTGACCAGCTCTCCTGATTATTCATCTGCTGAGATTAATGTTTCCAGGTCCTCTATTTGCTTTTGGTTTGCTGTCAGGACTTGAACCCAGGGACTTTGGTGTCCCAGGCTGCAGTGCTTCCAACTGAGCTATTCAACTTCCTGGACAGCTCCTGTACTGATCTGAAGCCTAGTTCCTGGTGCCTCTAGTTTCAGTTATTGCCTCTCTGGTTTGCTCCACCCTGTTCTCTGATTGAACTTCCTATATAAACCCAGCCTTGCACTTCCTCCCTTGTGAGATTATTGAGCTCTGCCTGTAATATAGCTAGCCTCTCCTGCTCTGCTACAAAAAAAAAAAACAAAAAAAAAACTTGATAGTCTTTAGTAGTTGAACGGTACGAGAACAAACATTTTGCTCTGCTACAAACACTGACGTTCATCTTGTGTATTAACCACTGGCTTGCTCCTAACTACGGTATTTGCCTTCTCCTCCAATACTAACGCACATCTTGTGCATCAACCACTGGCTTCCTCCTGACTAGCCTTGAAAGTAAGTCCTCTCTCAAGTACTAGCAACTTAAGACTCCAAACCAGACCTGGACCGTTAGACGCTGAGTGTGTGGTGTTCTCTGGGTGGTTGCGGTTCTGGGTTCCGGAATTTACCAAGTCCAATTACACCATCAGGAACTCTGGCAAAGAACTCCAGGGCCTGGATCCACTCTAGTTAGGAGAGTGTGGTACACTCAGGGCTGTTTTTGCCTTGGTGTTTGGGGATTCTGGTTGCCCAGGACTTATTGTCTTAATTGTTGCATCAGGTTCCTAACAGTAATTGTAAATACGTTGAAAAAGTAGAACTGGGTAAAAAAAATATTGAAGAAAACTTGAATATAATAGTTAAGTTTTGTATTCCAAAGTGATATATCCAAGGCTGTCCATATCAAAGTGCTATTTTATCGATGTGTGTAGCAATGAACTTTTTATATAGCATTATTCAATGCATCTGCTGCACTGAAAGCAAGCATTGGTTGACACAATTGTTGAGTAAGATAAGATAAGATAATCCTTTAATAGTCCCACAGTGGGGAAATTTCAATATGTTACAGCAGCATAGTAATACAGGTACGGGATAATACACAGTAATACAGTATAATACAGATGTAGACACACATATGCTGAGAAGAGAAGATATACTAGGAGTCCATAGCAGCTAAGGAACAGAAGAAGAAAGAAGGAAGACTTCATGGTCATCGTCATAATCATTAGTTCTCTGTGCAGAGTGATCTTCGTTTGGTCTGATGTAGATTATACAGCCTGGTCGCGGTTGGAAGGAAGGACCTGTGATAGCGCTCCTTCTCATACTTGGGATGACGCAGACGGTCACTTACAGTGCTGCCAAGTCCCATCAAGGTCTCATACATGGGTGGGATTTGTTCTCCCGCATGGAGGTCACCACAGACAGTATCCTTCTGTCACCCACCACCCATGGTTGAATATACCAAAGGTTTAAAGGATGTAGGAGGAATATTGTTGGTTTATCACACACAGTGCCAAATGGGGGGAAAGAACATTGGGCAAAAAATTCTTGATTTAGGAAATAATTCAAATAATGCACAATGCCAAAAGACACTGGATGAGTTACGACTGGCCAATGGGGAGATATGTACATACAAAAACATTACTGTCAAGTTGAAAAAGTGGAGACTTAAGTGAAGGAAAGCCTAACAGTAGAATTTTCCACTGGCTATTGAAACCATGAGCTTTGTAGAAGTTGGAATGACCTGTGTTTGAGGAAAGAAAGGCACACCTGCTGAAATATCATCCTGTCATTGTTTGTCGGCAACAGCAGACCTATAAAAAAGATTCCCTGACAAAAGTTGATTTTGCTTGTGCTTTTAAAATGCTTCGTATTCCTTTATTGATCTGTGCTTGTTTTGGGGCTATTGTGCCACATCACATAAGAGAAGCCTTCATTATTGGTGATGTACTATTGGTTCAAGCTGTGAAAAGTTCAGGATAACTGGCAATTCAATAAAAGCATCTCAGAAAACATTGCAACTTTTGTGTTAATGGGTGTAACACAGAGCGAGCGTGGGCTTTTATGTATTATGTCTGCACCCTATTAAGGCCAAAAGCAAACATCAAAAGTAGTCTCACACAAACCAAAAATCCCTTTAATGTTTGAGGTATTATACATAAAAAAATCATTTATCTGCACAATAAAATAACAACAATAGCAAAACAATACATGACTGGGTAGATCAGTACAAAAGCAAAGCTCCTCATACACATGAGATGCAAAGTGTTGGATGGCATCCAAGGGCAGGGTTCACTACACTTTCATTAGGCTTTACACAATGATATTTGCTTTACATTATTTATGAAAAATGCATAAGGAGTCTACCGATGATCCCTGTTAAGAGACAATGCTATGTTTGTTTCACATATATGGCTGAATAAAAATGAATAGACAAACTTTACAGATCCATCTCTATATGTTTGCCTACATCTATCTATTTCCTATTTATCTCCTATGTATCAATCTATTCATCAATTCTTTTATTTGTCCATATATGGCAGTCTTAACCCCTTCTTTCCAGTGACATTTTTCAATTTTTGTTTTGACTCCCCCGCCTTCCAAACCCCATAACTTTTTTATTTTTCTGTGCTTAATGTTTGCAGAACAAATTGTTCTGTACATTGTACTGGGAAGCTGGAAAAAAATTGTGTGGGTTTGAAGAAAATGAGCATTTGTGCGACTTTCTTAAGGACTTTGTTTTTACGGCTTTCACTCTACAGCCAAAATGACATTTCACCTGTATTCTATGTTTCGATACAATTCTGGGGATACAATCATTTTTTTTCTTAAAGTCGCCATATTCTGATACCCATAACTTTCCTATATTTCCATGTACGGGGATGCATAGGGTGTCATTTTTGGTATATGATTTTGGGGAATCATTGTTTTGATCACTTTTTATTAATTTTATTTTTAGCAGAGACAAAACAGTGAACAAAAATGGTGGTTTGGCACTTTAGATTTTTTTCCAATCACTATTTTATTTTTATTTTTTTACTTTTATGTTATACTTTTACATTTATTACACCCCCTTCAAACCCAGAGGGTCTGATGATTAATGCAATGCATTACAATGCTAATGCATTGCAATGAATTGCAAAATATCAGCATTTATATGGCAGGCTGCATAAAGTACATACCTCCTGAGGAAGCCTTACTTTAGGCGAAATGCGTAGAGGTTTTGTCTTGGATTCTGTTTGTCTGTGGGCACCCGAGTCTTTACACTACAATGACTTCAGGTATATAGTCTGGGCCTAGTGCCTTATACTGGCAGGGTTATTTAGCTGTGACTACACCTCTATGTGATGTTCATCTAGATCTGAACTGTTATCCTCTATTAGCTATACTTGCCTTATAGATTCTTGATTACTATGGTGTATCCCTATTGCAGTTACCCTGTTCCTAGCCAGTTTCCGATTTGTCCTTTTGGTGTATGCTACATTTATATATTTCATATGATATTTGTACTTACATACAGATTGGATTACACCTTTAGATATACTGTTAGTGTTGGCTTATGTGTACCTTATCTGATGCCTGGATGTATATTTTTGGATTATGACATCTGCCCTGCTGCTATATGATTTTTAATTATTTATTAATAAATATTGATTTATGTAAAAATGGTTTTCTAATTATTTTGAGGTTTATTTTGCTTTCATTACCCGCTTTTCTGTCTTTTAGTGTTAGGCTGCATAAAGCAGACTGCCATACAAATGAATGGTAGACAAGCCTGGGAGCCTTCAATAGGCTCCCAGCTGTCATGCCAATAGGATGTCAGTCACGGATCTTGCTCCGGGTGACAGCAATCCCTGGCAAAATGCCACCTTGGAAGGGGCCACATGGTGGCTCAGTGGTTAGCACTGCAGCCTTGCAGCACTGGAGTCCTGGTGTTCAAATCCCGCCAAGGGCAAAAAACCATCTGCAAGGAGTTTGTATGTTCTCCCTGTGTTTGCATGGATTTCCATCCCATATTCCAAAAAAGACATACTGATAGGAAAAAATGTACATTGTGAGCTCTATGTGGGGCTCACAATCTACATTAAAAAAAAAAAAAAAAGCCACCTTGGTCAACTTTGATCGAAGTGCCTGGGGCTTTCAGCTGCACTTCTAAGGCAACCAACATGCTATCCATCTTTGCATTGCAGGTTTTGTGTGCAGTGTGAAAATGAGATTTGTGTAAACCTCATATGCTACACTGTACATTGCAGAGATTAAAATTATATCCAGCTCTCTGTGTGGTACAAACGCTAGAATCTAGATTCATACATTTTACCTACAGAAGAGGACAGGAGAGATTGTCACTCTAGACAGAATAGACATTCATTTTAGCAAGCGCTCAACTGTAAGAAGTATTAAGTCTGTATGGGGTTTGGGGTATGGGGTATGGGGTAACCTTTACCATTTTAACCTTTAACAATTGTAACAAAATGTTTTCATTCAGATGCAGCAAAAATCTTAAAAATATGTTATAAAGTTGCAGAATCAACTTGTCATCCATGTTGTATCAATTTTGAGGCGCCACGTAGCAAAGTGCAGCTAAAAAATGCTGTGGAAAAAAAAATGCAGTGCAAACATATCGCACTCTTTTCCACAGTGTTTTTCATTGCAATTTCACAATGAAAACACTGTGGAACGGATCTGGGGGGTTTTCTAACATTGTTGTCTTGGTAAACTGATGACCATCAATTTGCATCCTTTAAACGGATTTAAAAAACTGATGTAAAAAACGTGATCTGAAGAGACTAATATAGCTATTGAGGTCTGCCTTTGGCAGATTCAATAATTATACAAGTTTTTTACCATTCTGCAATACAGAAAAAATAGAAAAAAAAATACAAAAAAAAGAAAAATTAAGGAAAAGAGATCAGTGGAGGTCCACCCCTGGTGATTATCTGTTTGAAGGGACCTTAGTGCTTTTGTAAGCTCCATGACCCCTTCGCTATTTACATCACACAGTATCAGCTTTATAGTGATTTTGCTATGTAATTTTAGCCTGTGGTAACATTGCACAGCTGCTATAAAAACGATAATGGGTGATGCAAATAGTGAAGGGATACCACACAGTATAATATTCTCTACAGAGCCCCCCCCCCCCAGTATAATGCTCCTCAGAGTCTCTGCACAGTATAATGTGCTTTCCAGAGGCCCCACACAGTAACAGATGTTCCATAGTTTCCCCACCCACCCAGTATAATATGCTCCCTACTGTGCACCCACCTAGTACAATATGCTCCCCACAGTGACACCACACAGTATAATATACTCCACATTGAGCTCACACAGTATAATATGCTCCCCACAGTGGTCTCAGACCGTATAATATGCTCCACAGTGGCCCACACACAGTATACTATGCTCCAGAGGCAACACGGTGGCTCAGTGGTTAGCACTGCAGCGCTGAAGTCCTGGGTTTGAATCCCACCAGGAATAACATCTGCAAGGAGTTTGTATGTTCTCCCTGTGTGTGCATGGATTTCCTCCCATTCTACAAAGACATACTGGAAGGAAAAATAATATACATTGTGATCCCTATATGAGGCTGACAATCTACATTTAAAATATATGCTCCACAGCAACAGGCTGGACCCCCCTGACTATAGTAATGCACAAACAGCTGGGATCAAATTTTTAGTTGAAAGAAATAGAAAACTGGATTGATCTTCAATAAAAAAAAAAAAAGCTGCATTTGCACAACATGGGGTCTCAGTTTTAACTGATCCCCAGCATGTGTATTATCAAGTAATGACCTTCTCTATGGTGCCCCTTAAGCCGGCGCCCCACATGGCGTAAACCTCTGCGAACTTACTGTGTAAAGCACTGCAGGAAGGACTCTGATGTAATGCCGCTGCGATTTTTTGCGCAGTGCCTTTTTGCTGAGGGACACCACGTGGGGTGTTAGCCTTACTAAGAATTCTATTGATTAAAAAACAATTTATAAGCTTTTAAAACCTTTAATGACCATATGCAAATTATCTTAACAAGTCACTGAGGGCGGCAAGGAGCTGCATACACCGATCTAAACCTGATCCCCTACCTAACTACAGGTCTCACAGAATGTGATTTAGCACAGTGACTACATGACTAAATGAAGTTGCCCCTGACCCCGTGACTAGTTAGGCTAAGGCCCCACGTAGCGTTTTTTCTAAAATGTGCAGATGAGATCAAATATTATCTTTTCCCTTTACTATGACTATTAAACGCAGTGGGGTTTTTTGCTGCATTTCCACAAAGACCAAAAACACTGCAATCCTGCAACTTGTGACCTCAACCTCAATAAATAAATCCTCAGTCATCTTCTTGTGAATTATAGTTTAGCTCGGGATTTCCTTTATTCTACTTTTCTGACCAATACCAAGGTGAAGTTAAGCAGAAATATCACATAATTAACCTTGTCTAATTGCTGTCATAATTCTTTATTCTCTGTATAAGAGCAGGATTGTCTGCACAGCAACCCAATCTGAAAAAAATGGAAGGATATGGTCTTACACCCTGTAATAACATATCCCCAATATAAAAATAACCTAAATCAAACAGATAAACAGTTTAATAGAAGTGAACATTTCTGGCCAGAGAGTAACCTTTGAAAAAAAGGTAAAAGCTTTGGATTTGTGGTGAAACAGGCTCCAATAAAATACTGTGAAATGCATATTCTTGTTAAAAGAAAACATTTTCCGTGCTATAAATCAAAACACATGCAGAAACAGAATAGATCCTAGGTAATATAATGCTGGATAAAAGAAAAGACTGGGAATAAGAATAATAAGCGGCGCACAAGCAGTGAGCATGCAAAATTAAAAAAATCACATGTTATACAAAGTCCTCTGGTTAGAAATGCCTGTTTAATAAGAGGTATTAATGTCTACATATATAATACGCTTATAAAGCCAGACGACTGAACCGTATATCTTATTAAAAAAAAACTTTAAAAAAAAAACTTAATCAACACCATGAAAGAAAGCACTATGTCACATAATACAGTACTAGCAATGGTAAATGTACATGTTTCCTATCGTACATTAACATTTTACAGTACTTTTATCATAAACCAATATATGCTGATATTATCTGTTTAATGATAATTAGTTACACTTCTCTTTATAGAGATCTAATGTGTCTTATGGTTAATGCTATGCTGCCACCTACAGATTGGTAGGTGCATATCACCAATGTACAGAGGTCACAGGCTTTTGTAAGTATAGACGTACAATCATAATCCATCTTTACAAAAGGCAGAAAGGCAGTGACATAAACGTGAACAAACAATAGTCCTACTACAAAAAGATAACCTGTATTGTTAAAGTACGATATGTTTATCTTGCTTCATGTACGTATGCAACACCTTAGTTGTTGTCTCTTGAAGATTTTCCAGCCTTTGTAGCTGAAGTTAGCAGGCTTATATAAAAATATGAGGTGAAATATGAGGTCACATGACAATATCCTGCAGTCCGGGGTGTAGTTATTGGGGGTGCAGTGGTAGCAGTCTCTACTGGGCCCTGGACCCTGGGGGGCCCCAAAGATCCCTCTGCCACATAAAATATACCTCTATTCTAAACCGCACAAGGTAGAAAGGGCTCCCATTAGAGATTCTGAACTGGAGCCCAGTGGCAAGTGCTAATACATAGTGTTACATCTGAAAATGAATATTAACAATGAGGAATGAACAGATTTGAACAGGTACATGATTTATATAACTTTATTTGCTATGCAGGACTTTGACCATAGATATATTAAAGTCCTGAAATTTAGAAACCCAAGAAAAAAATTATTAATTGCAATTTCCAAATAATATTGCATACAGTACCCGAACAACCCATCATAGGCTGGGGCTTCGCAGCGTCCCTGCAAAGCAGATGGGATTCACACATCGAGGAAAAATGCCAATTTATACCAATAGAAACGGCGGCAGTTTCCCTATAGGTATAATGGAGGCAGAAAGTCCGCAGAGGAAACCTTCAACCTTGCTTCAATTATACCTATAGGGAAGTCACTGGTATTTTTTGTAGGTATAATTGATATGCTGCAATTTCAAAAACAATGGTTTTGGAAATTGCAGTGTTTCTGCTGCGCAAATTTTTCTGCAAAGAAGGGATGGGACTGAAACGCCACTTTTTTTTTCTGCTGCAGGCAAACCACCGCATCCACCCCCACCCACCCTCACCCCCAGCCAATGTAGGGCCCCAACCTAAGAGTGGCTTCAAAAGGAATGGGAAATGTAACAAAAGTGCTTATACATCTCCCTAAATCCACTTCTAGCTTTTGCTTGAAAATCAACAAAATTTAAAATGATCTAAACCATAAAATATACTAGAGTACTACATATCAAAATAATAGTGTACATGAGATCCACAAGTATTTCTATCTAATTTCTAATTTGCATATATATATATATATATATATATATATATATATATCTTATATACTGTATATATATATATATATATATATATATATATATATATATATATATGTGTGTGTTTCGATAGTGAATAATGACCCATCCAAAGGAAGCACTTGGAGCATTTTTTGCAGCCCAAGGAATCACTGCCACATCTGCTGCAACAAGGAGGAGAAAAAAAGCTTTAAAAGCAAAGTAAACTGGTAAGGGTAGAGCTTGCAATTGTTCCATGAATTGATCTCAGGCAAAGGCCCCATATAGAGAACCACAGCCAAAAAACATTGCAGTAAAGACTGTGTCGGAAATGCATTGCATTTTTTTTTCCGCCACAGAAAGTCCACATAGACTTCATCAAGGGAGGAATTGAAAGCACAGAACAGAAAAAAAGAAAAAACATTTTTTTGTTTAAATCTTTTTACTGTGTTTACAAAAATTATATGTCAGGTAAAATGTAGAGGGATCAAGCGAGCTCTCCAATAATAAACATCACCTGTCTTAAGTAGGAACTGTTAAAACACCAAGTCCAGACAGCTTACACCCTGAGTTCTGAAGATATTAAGGACCTTGAGGCTAAAGGGGCATTCACACAGAGTAACACGGCACTGATTCTGGCACGATTACTCGCGTAAGAATCAGCATTGCGAAACAGAATCCCATTGACTTCAATGGGTTCCATTTAATGCGCGTAACACATTGAAATCAATGGGAGGCTTTTTAACCCATTGAGCAGATGATGGGAAGTATAAGAACTTCCTATATACTTCCCATTCATTTTGTAGCCAGACCGACCCTAGACAGACAATAATTTCTAATATTTAAAAGGAATGTATCGACAATTTTTAAATGTATTTATTAAGGCCAGATAGTAATATGCATTGAATGGGCCTAGTTCGGAAGAGGGTGAGTCTTCAGGCCAAATCGTGAGGCGACTCAGCCTGAAGAATGAGTACCTCGTTTCTTTTGTCCAGGAGCCGGAAGAAACGGCTCCCAGAAAAAACTCCTGAGCAGCTCCCATTGATTTCAATGGGAGCCGTCTTTTTGGTCAGGATTTTGAGGCCTCAAAATCCTGACAAAAAAACTCTGTGTGAACTTACCCTAACAGCTACCCAACTCCACCCCTCATTGCTTGAGTGACATTTTCCATTTTTTTCACACTTTTTGTACAGTTAGGGTCAGTTATGTAGGGTGGAGAGCAAAGCGCCATTAGGAGAAGAAACGCCACTTTTCAGCTAATTTGCATAAGAATACAATGCTGATTTTCATAAACATATAACTGCAATGTAGGAGAAGAATGGCATCTTTAGAAAGTATAGAAGTTTGATACCATTAGTTTGATACTAATTTTCCTATTGACAGACTCTTTAAAAGCACAACTACGGCCATGGACAACAATAGGTTGGAGCCAAGTCACTGAGGTCTATGGAGGAGGTTTTTTTAGGCTTGATCTGCGCCGGAATGCGGAGTAGATAAGCTGTGACATTGTATATTGCCAGTTGTAGATGTAATGATAGAACTTAAGGAGCACCAAGAAAAAGGCGGCATCGCCACTGTGTTAACTGTGCTACCATGGTCTCTAGCACAGTTCACACAGTTCTGTCCCACTATTCTCCAGGCAATCTAATTTCCAAGAAAGATCCTTTTGAACTGAAAAGCCGACATTATTTAACAATTTAATGACAATAAAGAACAGTCAAAAAGTCAAACTAGAAACTAAAGGTCAATTACTGTGGTTAAAATGTTGGAATTTTTCCCAAGAACGAGAGTGCAATTGTGCATGAGGAGAAGATGACTCAAAGAGTTCTAAAGTATCTCAATGAGTAACATGTCAGCATGGCTTTATGTGAACTATATCTCATGGGCGAAACTAACAAAGACTGGGCCACATCGCAAACATTTGACTTGCCCTCCACACCCACATGGCATAATGTCCCCTTTCCTGGCCCCCACATTAAAATGCCCCAAAGTGGCCTCTCCTGAACTTCAATGTCATCACAGACGAGGGTTACACCAGTGTCATTATCCATCATGACGCCAGCCTGACCCAAGTGACATCTGTGACGTCACTAAAGAAGCCCAAAAACAGCAGGCAGTCCCGCTGGAGCCCAGGAGAGTTAAGTAACAGTGTTTTTTTATGTTCACTCAACTCCTCTGGGCTTCCAATCATTATACTCTGGGGTCTGAAGAGACCCCTGAGTATAATAATAGCAGTTTCAGTTTGGACAGATTTGGTACAAAATGCACGTAAAGTATTTGGTTCAATGTTTGAAAACAGAGGTTGGTTACTCAGGTTGGATCACTGTTACTAGAAGTACAATAGTGTCAGTATTGAGCTTCACTTTCTTTAATACATTTATTAACCTTCTAGAAGGTTTGCACAATATAATATTTTTTACACAAGAGACTTGTGGAAAATGATTAAAACAAAAAAAAAATGAAGCATAGTGTTACATAAGGATCTCAATGAGTTGGCCACAAAATTGACCAATGAGGTTTAACACGGATAAATATAAGGTTATGCACATGGGAAGGAATAACGTGCCAATAATTCCATATTAGATGGTACACAATGGTAAAACTAGTATTAACATTACAATTTGTTGACTATAAATATTAACAAAGTTTTCTAAAAAAAATTTGCCAGCACAGCAATAGTCAAAAAGTATGAACTATTTTATTGAACAAAAAATGCGGTTAAAACTCCGTATGATATGGCAATGTGACAAACACCAAGCATCTAACGCTGTCACGGCATATAAATCCATGAGTTGTGTCAAAAGGGGCATAGAGACACAAGATGTGACTATAAAGTAGATCTGCCACTTTAGAAATCACTACTTAGACTGCACATGGAATAGTGGGGCAGATTTACTAGATGGCTCTAAAATGTGCCAGATTTATCACATGGATTGAAATGGGAATTTTGTGCATTGCAAGTTTACAAAAAATGCACCTGCCGACAATGTAATATGGATGTATCAATATACTGCATCAAAGGGCAGTACACATTTCTGCCATGACCTATATATACCCAGGAATTGTATCTGTAGCACGAGGACATCCACTACATTTAGAGCAAAGGCTATTTGTACGAAAATATAAGAGGGCATTCTTTACTGTAAGAGCAGTAAGACTATGGACCGTTCTTTGTCATAGAGGATTCACTAAAAGAGCTCAAAAGTGGCCTGGATGCCTTTCCTCTGTGTATTAATATGCAGGTTACTGTATAATATGGATATTAGATTACTGGAGATAAACTGTCCAGAGATTTAGACCTCATTCACAAGACAGAATATGCAGCCCAAGGCTCTTCCAAGGGAGATTGCAATTCTCAGTTCCATTACAATAATTATAGAGCAGTTATGGCACTATGGTATTCAAGTACATTCTGCTATCAGACCCCCTCAGACTATACTTGGTAGTGTGCATGAGGTCTTATTCCAATGATCGATTTTGGAGTCCATAAAGAATTTTTCAGCTAAGGTGACATTAGACTGAGGTGTCTGGAATTATGTTTTTTTATCCTTAAACATTGGAGCATGGGGCCACACGGTGGCTCAGTGGTTAACACTGCAGCCTTGCAGGACTGGAGTCCTGGTATTCAAATCCCGCCAAGGGCAAAAAAACATCTGCAAAGAGTTTGTATGTTCTCCCCGTGTTTGCATGGATTTCCATCCCATATTCCAAAAAGACACACTGATAGGGGAAAATGTGTATTGTGAGCTCTATGTGGGGCTCACAATCTACATTTAAAACAAAACAATAGAGCAGATTTATGAATTCCAGTCTTCATAGCCACTGAGTCAGCAGAGGGTGCCCTTCATATATGACAAAGCACACAACTCCTCATAAATCCCAATACCAAGCTGTGCCCATGTGGGAAAATGTACACCAAGTCGTAGCTGACATCAACTTTTATGCCAAATTTAACCCCTTCCCGACATGCGCCGTAATAGTATGGCGCATGTCGGGTCTGTAACTATGGCGACCGCCCGGGAGCCGGGCGGCCGCCATAGCCGCCGGGTGTCTACTGCTTTAAGCGGTCCCCGGACTGATCGGAGGCATTAACCCCTCCAGCGCCGCGGTCAAAGGCACCGGAGGCGCCATTTTCCCGGCGGCGCATGGGCACCGCCATTTTGTCCGGGATCGCCGGCTCCTGGAGCATGCTCCAGGGCCGACGTCATGTTGCCATGACAGCCGGGAGCCTGTACAAGGCTCCCAGGCTTGTCTGCAAATCCTCTCTTTTGTAGGCTGGTCTATGCAGCCTGCAAAAGAAAGGATGATTTTTTGCAATGCATTAGCATTGTAATGCATTGCATTAGTGATCAGACCCCCTGGGGTTCAACACCCCTAGGGGGTCTAATAAATGCAAAAAAAAAAAAATAAAATAAAAAGTGAAAAAAAATATATAAAAGTTTAAATATAAATATTAAAAGTTGAAATCACCCCCCTTTCCCTAGAACACATACTGTATACATGTTAGGTATCCCCGCGTCCGAAATCGCCCGCTCTACAAATATATAAAAATATTTTTCCTGTTCGGTAAACATCGTAGCGGGAAAAATAGTCAAAAGTGCAAAACCGCCGTTTTTTCACTGTTTTGATTCTGATAAAAATTTGAATAAAAAGTGATCAAAGCAATAACATTTCCCAAAAATGGTGGAACTAAAAAGTACACCTGGCCCCGCAAAAAAAGACGCCCTATGCATCCCCGTACACTTACGTATAAAAAAGTTACGGCCGTCGGAATATGGCGACTTTTAGAAAAAAAAAATTTTGACACAGTTTTGGATTTTTTTTAAGGGGTCAAAATGTAAATAAAACCATATAAATTTGGTATCCCTGGAACCGTACCAAAACACAGAATATAGTGGACATGTCATTTTGGCTGCACAGTGAACGCCGTAAAACCAAAGCCCGTAAGAAAGTCGCAGAAATGCATTTTTTCTTCAAATCCACCCCATTCTGAATTTTTTTCCTGCTTCTCAGTACATTATATAGAATAATTAATGGTAGCATCATGAAGAAAAATTTGTCCCGCAAAAATTAGGACCTCGTATGGCTCTGGGAGCGGAGAAATAAAAAAGTTATGGGGTTTAGAAGGAGGGGAGTCAAAAACGTAAAACGAAAATCAAAAAATGCCATCGGCGGGAAGGGGTTAAGGAAAGTGACAAAAGTGGCAAAGAATTATAAAAGTCACATGTTTTTGTACAAAACCAAATTTTTAAAAAAATGTGCAACCTTTTACTGCTTGTACGCATACAAGGCATACAAAGGATAAAATATCCAGACCAATGCTACTACCTGTTAATGCAATACAAAATCTTTTCTCGGTTCACCATATGGTGCCTAAAAAATTACAGCTTATTTTACAATAAAACAAGACCTCATATAGATATGTTGACATAAACATAAAGGAGGAGAAAAACTAATAAATATATACCAGAATTCTGGCATCTTTTGGCATATAACAGTTTGTGTACCTCTTACGCCAGGTGGGGCTTGTTGAAAGGCACGTGGTTTAATATACTGAACATTGAGCCAGACATTGTACCACAATTTCAGCCACTGTGTCACATTTGTGCACCACAATTTAGTTTGAAACTAAGCCAATTATTGGTGTAGATTGCACAGCTTAAAAGTGCACCAGCTTCAGACACTTTGGAAAATCTGGCCCAGTTTTAGAATATCTAGTATAACCTTGCACTGTCTAATAGTTAGACAGTTTTAGTTTATCTGCCTCAAAAAGTTTTTGGAAGCTGGGGCTATGAATAAGAAATTGCAAAAACAAAACTAAAAAATCCTCTGGCCATCTCAACATGGAAATCACCCCAAATTTCAGTAAAAGATTAAGAAAATTTGCTTACCAAAATTTTCTTTTCCTGTAGTTTAGAGGAAGCACACACGTGGGATTATGTCCTTGGATACAATCAGAAGAGACAGGTTAATAAGCAGTAATTAAGATCAATTAATGAATGAATTAATCATGGACTGCCTATATAAGTCTAGAGAGACCACACCCCACCCGACTTGTATTGTATGTAGCAACGAAAAATATATCCTAAGGTGGATAAGCTTTGCTACCTCTGGACTAAAGGGAAAAGAAAATTTTGGAAAGCAAATTTTCTCATTCCCAGTCATCCATTGACAGCATACACAAGGGATTGTAAAGCAGTGATAATTTTGGTAGGATCTGAAAAACTTTTATTAGCATGTTTCTGCTAAAGGATAAATCCTCCTTGCCAGGCTATCCAACACTGTAATCACTGAAGGTGATGTCAGGTTGCTGTTCTATAGAACTGGTCCAGAGAGACATGAATTCTGTCTGAACTCTGGCCAAGACAATGATGGAGAGATGAATCGGAAACACTTTTCCATGGACTGTACACAGATAGCGAGTCACAGAATGGTTTGGTGTCCTGAAGATTGTTGACATGTATGACCAACACTTGCTGGAAGTGTAAATTCTGCTGAACTAGAAGTCCCCAACTAAACTAGAAGTGCTCAGCTTTTTGATGTAAGGATGATCAAAAGAGAGAATAGCATTATGGCTATGGCATCCACAAATCACAAAAAAATTTGTCTCCAGTTGACGAATATTCCATCCTTTAGTACATAATGACCCAGATCAGATTTTTCAGCACAGCCAAATGTGTAAATTAGAATAGTTGATAGATTGACCTTAAAGCAGGATGATGACTTAATTCTCTGGAAAAAGATTCAGGTTCCTTTCTGCTCATTTATGTAGAAAAATTATGTTAAAGGAGTTTTCCAGCCAAAACACAGGGAGCTGCAGCCTCTGCTCTGCATAGATCACTACGTAGAAGACGACAAAAGACCTTGTATTGACATCATCACAGGTCCTGTTCCACTTGTCTGGGAAGAGACAGTTGGAGGCAGTGAATCGAAAGCAGGAAGAGGACTTACATAGAAGAACCAAGAGAGGAAGGCATGAGCAGAGTATGACGTGAGGGGTGCACGGAACGCCCACGGTGCACGGTAGGGCTCATTTACAAATACGTGTAAAAGGTAATTCATTAAAGCGGTAGGGTCTTTTAACAAACGATTAGCAGGACCTGAATAGCCTTTTTAAAGGCTTTTCAGACATATGTTTATCTAAAATAGCGAAAATCCAGTGATAGAGCCCCTTTAACTCTACATTTGATGAGAGAGATCTATTTAGGGAGACTGTGCTATCTAGCCAAGGTGTTGGCTTGAAGGAACTGAATAGGAGCTTTAGTCCAAGGACCATCATCCTCATAGGTAAGCAGCTAGAGGGCTTCACCGGGATGAAATGAGGCTCTTTGTGAAATATTCTATCTGTGTATTCTGTGGATAGACATCTTAATAGACAGCTGTGACAATTGAATATGAATTCTGCATCTGGGAATTTTATTCTTTGAACTTGTAAATAGTGGGACTTTTCCTAGATCAAACCACAAGCACCTTAGAAGTATGAGAAGTTAGCAGCAGGTAAAACAGAACATACAATTGTGTGCATGGGGCCAATAATCATTGAGGCAGGGGGTGATAGTGATACTCACTGCATACGAAGTCTGGCTGTTAGAACCGCAGAACCTAATGCAAAACACTGGAGTGGAAGTGATGCAGAACACAAGGTATTAGAATTGACAGTACAGGCCAATATAGACATGTGTCAGGTAAGAGTATAGCTGGCAATAGTCTTCACTTGCTGCCTATTCAATAATGAGGGACTTGTTCCAGGAAATTCCTGGATGGACTTGTGATATCTGGAGTCTGATGAAAGTTGTGGTGTTCCATGCTATACAGATCATACTGACGTATTATAGCCGTGTGAATCCAGCATAATACTGATTCCGTTAGTGCAGAATAATGGAAGCAAATTCCTATACATATGGAACCACCGTGAACCATGTTGCAGTGGTGGAAATGCTACTCAGTTATTGTGTAGCCTATTATAGAACTGAAAATTCAGACAACTACTAGACAATATTTTACTTAAGCTCTGCAGCTGTACTTGCACATGGCCAAAATAGATACTTGTATTTTCCTTTCACTGTGTATTCTATTGGGAAAAACATTGAGCTGTGTCTTATTTTTCACATTTAAGAGACAAACTTTTGAGCTTAAATGGGAAGTGTCTTTCTATCGAGTTCCACCTGGCTCTGTGCCAGCCCTTAGTTTCAGAAGCTCAAGGGATCAATATGAGTGTTTGCTGGCAGCACCTACAATGGAGAGGCTTCACATGCTGGACAACCGAGACAACCAATGTCTATTAATATTAACATCTACAGAAATTTTCCACATAGGTAATGGCTCCGGCATTGAAAATTACAACATTTTATTGTCTTAATTGTCATACTGCCTAAGCTTTGAACATCATTTACAATGTGTAAATGCAGCCTAGAAGAGGAAATGCCATTCTGTGTGTTTTGTTATGTCATCATTTTGCTGTAAAAGATGCACAAATGGGAGTTGGTTATACAGACTTGTAGACACGCACTTCACCAGCAAACAATATTGCCAAGATCCTTGGATTTTACACTTCTCATAGGCATTGTAAACCATTAATCAAAATCTGTATGCGCTATACAACCGAACAAAGAGCATGGCGCACCCTCATGAATTCGTCTGTACAATGACACGCATAAAAGTGGATGTTATATTTTTCACCTGAAAAATTTAGATTGTACTCCAGTTTTACAAAAGGGGAGCTTTCTGTGTACCCATACTAGTGCTCTGAAACTCTAATAATCACAAGATTAAGTGAACTTCATTTACAATATCATTATAATCTGTGTTTTGGCCCATTAAATCTAATTTATGTATCAAGCAAAATTGCATATACTAGTGATCTGCTAGACCTCTTACACGTCCAGTTGTATTGTGTTATGTTCATTAAACAGGGCCTGCCAGCTCTCCGGCCATATCTTAGTAAATATTTCCATTCACATAGTATCCTGGATTATTTGTAGAAACTTGATAATGTCCTTCTATTATCCACACTGAATTAACATGTGGGGCTCACTGTTGTTAAAGTTTTATTAAGGCAACCAATTATGACCTGCCATTATTGATGGGAAATAGTTTATTAGTAGTAGGATTCAGCGCCATAATACTACTGATATTCAGACTTCTTTTCTTTTTTTATTTATTTTCAAGTAGCTCAACTAATGTTACATTTTGCAATGGAGCTTCATGTTTAGCCCCTGATGTTTTATGTTTTATATTCTGTTTATTTTATTTAATTTATTTATTTTTTATTTTATTTATTATATTTAATTATTTAATTTATTTAATTTAAAACTATATTGGGGGTAGTGACAAGAAGGGTCCAGCTCTGAACAGTGAACACAGTGTGTATTTAACAGCTCTCCATGGAGCACAATGCTAGATGTATTTGAAGGAATTGTCCAGTTTCAGCAAATTAATTATATTGTTATGGGGTAACCCTGGACTCCGACTTATCCTTCAAACCACATATTCAAACCCTCAACACCTCTTGTCGCCTCCAGCTCAAGAACATCCACCGAATCCACTCCTTCCTCACCCCAGAAACTACCAAGATGCTCATCCAGGCCCTCATAATCTCCCGCTTAGACTACTGCAACACCCTTCTGTATGGACTCCCGGCAAACACCATCGCCCCCCTCCAGTCCACCTTAAACTGTGCTGCTCGCTTAATCCACCTCACCCCCCGATCTTCATCGGCTGCTCCCCTCTGCCAGTCCTTCCACTGGTTACCCATAGCCCAGCGAATTGAGTTCAAGCTACTAACGCTAACATACAAAGCCATCCACAACCTGTCCCCTCCATATATCTCTGACCTCATCTCCCGCTACCTGCCCACACGTAACCTCAGATCCTCCAACGACCTCCTACTCCGCTCTGCCCTCATCCGCTCCTCACACAACCGTCTCCAAGACTTCTCCCGTGCATCCCCCATACTCTGGAACTCCTTACCACGACACATAAGACTGACACCCACAATCACAGGATTCAAGAAGGCCCTGAAGACTCACCTATTCAGGAAGGCCTACAACCTCCAATAACACTATCACCGCACCGCCATCTGTACAGCCTCCCCCCCTCTCCTTCTGTCTCTACCCCCCTTCCCTCATAGATTGTAAGCCCTCACGGGCAGGGCCCTCTACCCCACTGTGCCAGCCGATCACTGTTAGTATGATATGTACCTGTATATTTTGTGTATTGTATGTAACCCCCCCAAATGTAAAGCACCATGGAATTAATGGTGCTATATAAATAAACAATAATAATAATAATAATAATAATAATAATTATAATTAGAGATGAGCGAACACTAAAATGTTCGAGGTTCGAAATTCGATTCGAACAGCCGCTCACTGTTCGAGTGTTCGAATGGGTTTCGAACCCCATTATAGTCTATGGGGAACATAAACTCGTTAAGGGGGAAACCCAAATTCGTGTCTGGAGGGTCACCAAGTCCACTATGACACCCCAGGAAATGATACCAACACCCTGGAATGACACTGGGACAGCAGGGGAAGCATGTCTGGGGGCATAAAAGTCACTTTATTTCATGGAAATCCCTGTCAGTTTGCGATTTTCGCAAGCTAACTTTTCCCCATACAAATGCATTGGCCAGTGCTGATTGGCCAGAGTACGGAATTCGACCAATCAGCGCTGGCTCTGCTGGAGGAGGCGGAGTCTAAGATCGCTCCACACCAGTCTCCATTCAGGTCCGACCTTAGACTCCGCCTCCTCCGGCAGAGCCAGCGCTGATTGGCTGAAGGCTGGCCAATGCATTCCTATGCGAATGCAGAGACTTAGCAGTGCTGAGTCAGTTTTGCTCAACTACACATCTGATGCACACTCGGCAGTGCTACATCAGATGTAGCAATCTGATGTAGCAGAGCCGAGGGTGCACTAGAACCCCTGTGCAAACTCAGTTCACGCTAATAGAATGCATTGGCCAGCGCTGATTGGCCAATGCATTCTATTAGCCCGATGAAGTAGAGCTGAATGTGTGTGCTAAGCACACACATTCAGCTCTATTTCATCGGGCTAATAGAATGCATTGGCCAGCGCTGATTGGCCAGAGTACGGAACTCGACCAATCAGCGCTGGCTCTGCTGGAGGAGGCGGAGGCTAAGATCGCTCCACACCAGTCTCCATTCAGGTCCGACCTTAGACTCCGCCTCCTCCAGCAGAGCCAGCACTGATTGGCCGAATTCCGTACTCTGGCCAATCAGTGCTGGCCAATGCATTCTATTGGCGTGATGAAGCAGTGCTGAATGTGTATGTTTAGCTCAACTACACCGGTGGAGTAGTTGAGCTAAGCACACAGATTCAGCTCTGCTTCAATCAGCGCTGGCCAATGCATTCTATTAGCTTGATGAAGCAGAGTATGCACAAGGGTTCAAGCGCACCCTCGGCTCTGATGTAGCAGAGCCGAGGCTGCACAAGGGTTCGAGCGCACCCTCGGCTCTGATGTAGCAGAGCCGAGGCTGCACAAGGGTTCAAGCGCACCCTCGGCTCTGATGTAGCAGAGCCGAGGGTGCACAAGGGTTCAAGCGCACCCTCGGCTCTGATGTAGCAGAGCCGAGGGTGCACAAGGGTTCAAGTGCACCCTCGGCTCTGCTACATCAGAGCCGAGGGTGCGCTTGAACCCTTGTGCAGCCTCGGCTCTGCTACATCAGAGCCGAGGGTGCGCTTGAACCCTTGTGCACACTCTGCTTCATCAAGCTAATAGAATGCATTGGCCAGCGCTGATTGAAGCAGAGCTGAATCTGTGTGCTTAGCTCAACTACTCCACCGGTGTAGTTGAGCTAAACACACACATTCAGCACTGCTTCATCACGCCTATAGAATGCATTGGCCAGCACTGATTGGCCAGAGTACGGAATTCGGCCAATCAGCGCTGGCCAATGCATCTCTATGGGAAAAAGTTTATCTCACAAAAATCACAATTACACACCCGATAGAGCCCCAAAAAGTTATTTTTAATAACATTCCCCCCTAAATAAAGGTTATCCCTAGCTATCCCTGCCTGTACAGCTATCCCTGTCTCATAGTCACAAAGTTCACATTCTCATATGACCCGGATTTGAAATCCACTATTCGTCTAAAATGGAGGTCACCTGATTTCGGCAGCCAATGACTTTTTCCAATTTTTTTCAATGCCCCCGGTGTCGTAGTTCCTGTCCCACCTCCCCTGCGCTGTTATTGGTGCAAAAAAGGCGCCAGGGAAGGTGGGAGGGGAATCGAATTTTGGCGCACTTTACCACGCGGTGTTCGATTCGATTCGAACATGGCGAACACCCTGATATCCGATCGAACATGTGTTCGATAGAACACTGTTCGCTCATCTCTAATTATAATCAAAAGTTATACAATTTTTCAGTGTACTTTTGGTATCAATTCCTCCCAGTTTTCTATATCTCTGCTTGCTGTGATTCTTGTTTACTTCCTATGGAGATAAATCAGTCCATGGTCAGGTGATGGACATCGAGGTGTACAGCTTGCAACAAGACATTCGCCTGTATTCCTTACATGACAAGACTGTCCTTAACATGAACATGGACTGATTATCATCCACTGGAAGTAAATAAGGAATAACAGCTATCAGAGATAAAGAAAACCATCAGGATTTGATACAGAAAGTATATTGAAGAATTTTATAGTTTTTCCATGGGGGTTTCAATAATATTTATTTGCTGAGAGTGGACACCCCCTTTATTATATACACTAAGTCCCCTGTTGGTAGGAAGCCATAACCATACGATACATGACAGCTTGAAAGTTGGAGGTTCTCTCTGCAATAATACATTCTAAGCTAATACAGAATTTTAAACTTGGTCTATAAGATTTCTGTGGACCATGATGTCAGTGCCACTAAAAGATAAGGATTTGGTTCCCTATGGCATCATGACAAAGCAAGCTATGTGCATTTATCAAAACAGTGGGTGATGTTTCAGAAAAAAAGTAGTCTCTGCTGCTGGGTATGTAGATGGCATGGGACTTCTCCAGCCAATTACTGGCATCATTAATGTACTAATGAGGTCAGTGATGGGTTTCAGTGGTCATATCCCATCAACATCACATCACTGCTGCAACCCCATTAATAGACACCAGCAAGGAGCTACAGAGACTAAACTCCATAGCAGCAAGTGATTTATGAAGTAAGTCCCAATGGCTGTTTTTTTTTTAATGCAACTGGACAGCCCCTTTAAGGGATTGATCTGCTTCTGGAAATCTGGCAGAGCAAACAGATCAGACTGTTGACTTAATTATTTTAACAAATATTGCACCAACTTCTATGACTTCCCCTAAAGCTTGTTGTTTTAGTACCTCTATTAGGATACCAAGTCCAAAGAATACATTTTCTTGAATCGAGAAACACAAGTACTGTTAAAGATAAGATAAACTCTTTACAACTTGTCTTTCATTATTATACAGTACTTTATACATAAGGAATTTTAAGATCAGGGGCCAGCAAACATCTAACATCACCTACTAGATGTGCAAGAACTTTTATTACTGCATATCCCTACCATTTATTCATTTTATTTATGGGAATAATGCGTAAAAAAGAAGAGAATTTAGATAGATAGATAGATAGATAGATAGATAGATAGATAGATAGAAAGAAAGCTTTTAAGTACTGTATATTAAAAAAAAAAAGAATTTCTCCCCATGTTTCTTTTTTCTCCTTCAAACCCTTGACTATAGTATTGTCAGACTCCTCCTGTTATTCCTTTTTTGTTTTATGTGAAAATAAAAAAAAAAAATTCTTTTTTTTAAAGTCAATTAATTGAGAATACATATTGTCCTAATGTGAAAAAAGGTTTGGCATTGAGTACAAATACTTTTTTGTATCAAAGTTTTGGCACTGACTCATTATTTTTCAAGTGATCTGGGTTAAAGCCCTAAGAGCATACATGAGTTCTCACTACGTTGCCAACTTTATTATTTACTTAAAATATTTTGCCATCAAATCTGTTTTATGCCTAACATGAAGAGGGGTTCTGGAGTCTTTTAACAAGAAGCAAGGTTAACGGTAATGTTTCAGGGGAGATATGTGAATTCAGAAAACTTTGAGTGTGTGTTCATTATATATTAATTAGTAAGTGTTTTCATTGTGTCCTATGATAGACGCACACTGACTATCCTGGGCAGATGAGATTAGTAAGAAGAACAGCACTACCCAATCATACAGACCCCCCAGGGGTCCAGCAACAATCCAGTGGAGAAATGGCCGTATGCCTCTTTTTCCATCCTTAGACATACAGAATAGATGTGTCCTACCTTATCTTTTGTCTTACCTAGAGATTCCTCAAGAAGAGTGGAACATTATGGCCAGCTTTGGGAACAAATTTTTTACTTACTCCCAATCCTGTTGGTTGTTGCACAGAACTCCTCTTGTGATATTTATGACTCATGAGGAAGAGTAAGGAAGTATCTGTATATTAGTGAAGTAGAGCTTCTAAACTTCTCGGCCTCAAATAATACAGATATATTCTACATAGGATGTGTTTTTTCTTGGAGAGACATTGAATTTTATTGCAGAGAACATAAACAAAAAATGTCCAGCACTCAGGAGTCCAGCATAGTCTTTATAAATACAACTTCACTTTTATTTGAGGTGGAGCCTTACTCCAATGAATAAAAAGTATATAATTTAACAGTGCATGAGTCCGAGTGCAGAGGAGGATTACCGCATGGCCAACGCGTTTCAGTGCCTATAGCACCTTATCACTATGTTCTCTGCATGTTCGTGGTCTCAGCTGGAGGAGACTTTTCTCCGTGCACTCTGAAAAGGATTCCACAGACACACCAGCATTTTTCCTACTCAATGGCAGGAACTGTAAGTGACCGTTTTTTTCTTTTCATCTATTCCTTGAAAAAAGACTTTTCCAGTGCTACAGCCATTTTGTTTGTTCATTGAATTTTATTGCATACCAAAATGAATTTTTGTTGTCCCAATAACTCAAAAATGACCTTCATTTAAAAATAAAATCCAGTTTCAATCAAACTTCCAAAAGTAAGGAGTAACCGCAGGTCAACCCAGGAAGGCCGAGCTATTGAAGTTTGGTGGGGTCTTTGTATTGGCTAATTGACTGTATTTGGCCCTGTTGTTAACAAATTAGCAAATCTATAGGGCTAAGGATTAAACAATACCTTATACGTTTAATCCTGAATAGCTGCTGATCCTCAGTGACCACACTCAGTAACAAAGAATCACACCTGAGTTCTCCAGTTTTAAGTAGATCCTTTAAAGCTGAAAACATAATGAATGGAATCCATACATATTAATACAATAAATGATGTGTTTGATTTTTTTCATCTTTAACATGCTATTGAATCTCTCCGATGTCAATAAGTCTGTCGAGAGAAAGCTCCTTATTCTCTGTGTACACATTGAGCTTGAACATGTTATTCTTTAGGATCCAAGTCAAAAGGTCCGATGAAAGAAAACACCTGCATTAATCTAAAAGTGGTAAAACATTTGATCATCAGAGTTGCTCTTCTTATGAACTTTCTTTAAAAGTTAACCGGCCAAACCCAAGAGGGAGGTTGAGACAACACGAAGCCTTGTGTTTGCTATCAATAATCATATTTGTTTTATATTGTGTACAAGCCTCGGGTCTGTGAGATCAAGCCTCCTGTAATCCTTCCCGAATAGATGACACACAGCTAATAGCGCTTTGGTCCGGTTACTAGATGATGACTTGTACTCTTAAGATAACAGTGAGCTCACAAAGGGAAATGTAAAGCAATTTTCAGTTAAGTCTCTTCTAGTAAAAGCACCTTCCCACAGAATGTATGCGGATAACACGTATTTGCTTTACTACCTTCCCAGGAAAGCATTGGGCGCTAAGATGCATAGCCTAAGAAAAAAGGAATCAAACAATAACTGCTAATATATCTGTTTTTGCAGAGCACACAGCAGTATGTAAGAGGAGAGCAAATGTATCCAACAGGGAGCTCTTCAATAGCTGAGAACCGATTTCCTACAAGCACAAGAGGTGTGCCTGAAACACGACTTTCTCGTTCCGAGCTTGAGACAAACCATTTATTTCCTTTCATTCTGCATTTATGAAATGACACTGTTTTTCTTGGCTGAATCTATTTTTGTCTGTAGTTTGCAGAATAAGTGATTTAAACACAGCTGCAGGTTTCAGACCTAGAACTAAGCTGACCAGCATGTTGACATAGGTAAAGTTCTGCTGCTTCAAAAGCGCAACCTTTCTCAAATTTTTCAAGAGAGAAGTCCCTTTTTTCTGTCACTTTTTAATTCAGTTATTTTAAGTTATCTATGGATTTTGCAACAGATCGCACGTAACCGTAAAATACTAGAAAAATGGCATAAAATTCAGAATGCGTGCTGATAACTGACTAGAAACTGTCGTGGTGGCCCGTACCCCACTCGCAGCAGTGTCCAAATCCCTAAGACACAAATTCTATATTCATTCAAATTTTTAATTTAGTTTTTAAGTTTATTTAACAAAAAGTTTTTGGCCGTATTACAACAATTATGTAAATTAAATGTTATCATAAATTTATCCAAAAATTATTTAAAAAAAAAATACTTATCCTACAAAAAAAAACAACCTTGATTGTCAATATGCAAATTAAGTTTTTGGAGTAAGAAGAATATTGCTGGTTTCCTCTTTGGAGCTCTCATTGCTATAAGGAGCCCATTTATATTTCAATAAAAAAAAGGTGATATCTCAGTAAGGGAGGCACCGATTCACAAAAGGAAAAAACACTGTATGATTTAGGTGACCCTAAATTATCTGTATGTCAGGATTGAAATACTGGGTTCTGGTGACAGTCCCCTTAAGGTCCAAGATAATACATTTGTAATTTTCTTCTTCATGCCGTTCATTCAAATTGTTAATTTTTAAGGATATGCAGTATTTGGTGGGGGGCTTTTGTAGGACAAGCTATATATATTTATTAGTAATAATTTTGAGGTTTTGAAAGTATGAATAAAATAGATTAATAATTTTTTTATGTGTTTTTTTAAATTATTTACTTTATAGAATTTATTTAGACATTTTTTCGTCCCCTATTGAGTCTACTTTTTAATACTTTCTGAAATATAACATGACTGTCATATGTCTTTTTGACAACATTTGTTCCCTGTTTAATGGACCTTCCTTAATCAGTTGAAGATTGGTAGTTTTTTTTGTGTTAGACAGAAAACCAAGCACAGTGCCATACATTGCATAATGGCTGTGCTTAATATCGCAGCTCATCCCCATTCACAGAGCTATGAATAGGCAATGGAACAGATGGACATAATCTAATCTGCAGAGGTCCTGGGTGTTAGACCCCCAATGATCTTAAATTGATACCTCATCGTTGGTGACCAAGGATATGTCACCAAATTATTAAGCCCGAAAAAAAAAACGTTAAAATGCAGAGGTGATTGTTAAGGAATGCCCTAACAGAAAAAAATGTTACCACCCGCAGTAGGTATTTCATCATATGTATATGATAAGGTCATCAAGATCATAATCAAAATGGGCTTCCATTGAAGTTCCTAAAGTCAGGGCTGTCATTAGTGTACTAAAGATGAAACAACTACTAGAAGAATCCATCTAAAAAGGTGCCCACATTTTTCTATTGGACACCACTGTATGAAGAAAAAATACATTAATAGAATTTCTTCCCTATTATATGTGTTGACATTACTAGAATTCCCTCCCTCCCCCTACTCCTGGTGTTCAGCAAATATTCAAAATAGGTTAGAAAGAAGGCATGCCATATGAAGGTAAATCATTTCCAAAAGGCAAAAAGTAAAAAATAAACATAAGTGTGTCACATACAAGTCACTGGAAGGGGCAGAAGGTGACCAGGAGCACTCGACTGACTCCTCCAGTTCACCTCCCAAGTTAGGGCAGTGAACCTGATAATGGTGGTTGTTCGAATGTGTACGTCCAGTTGTGAAGAGTTCTCTTCTCTCAATGAACAGAGTGATGGTGGTCATAAGAGACCTTGACAGGAAATTCAGGAATGACCCAGGAAACAGCTGTTGCTAGTTGAATAAAATGGTGAAACTTCACTGAGATAATGGAAATCAATACAGCTTTCTGGATGAGGGTCGTAGTACAACAGGAATTCCACTGTGGGAAATGGTAAACAAAGGCATGCCCAATATAAGATGTCAGGTCCAGTGTCTTATAATTCCACTCTAATAATACTAGACTTCTGCCTCTTCCAATAAATCTTGGTGCTGTGAATGATTTAGTCCAATGGTACACTGACTACCTGTGTAACGCAGGGTCCAGGCTTTGAGATTCTGGTAAACATAAATTTCTCCTACCACTTGGCGCTTTCTTTCCTCTCATGAGGCTGACAGTAAATTCTTCCTAGTAGAAGAAGTTTACCAACAAAGTAGCTCTGAAAAGAACCTCATCACACTTTCTGCAACTGAGACTGCAAAGAGCTCTCTCAGTGGTGTCTACTCTCCTGCTAACTGAAGGCTCAACTGCCCACATCTACCGAACACTTAAAGTCTACCGGTGGCTGGGCTGGATCAAGGTCTTCTAAACAGAGGTGTGTACCACCACCACAGTGGGGGAAAACAATAGGAAAGTTGCAAAACATATACAGTACAATATGCACAGGGACACATACAATAAAGCAACATAAGCAGTGTCCAAGTGCAAACAATGCCAATAGATTAAAATAAAATCAAAATATAAATTCTATGTGATATACTTAATATTCTAAATAAAATCACAGGCAAGAGTAGAATTGCTGATGAGTTTTAGTCCCTCCTTATATATTGTTAAAAACTGAAATACATCAACATGACCATCCTTAGCCCCATTTTGACATATATTAAAGGGGTTGTCCCATCTCAAGGATCCTATCTATACTGTTAGCTTATGTAAATTGAAGACTTTTTCTAAATATATTGCGTTACAAATTCTGCTTTGTTTACTTGGTATGTGACTTTATTCCTCCCATTGTTTACACTGCGTTGCTATAACCACGGACCTATAGGACAAGTGATGTCACTCACTCACTGATTTTGCCGAGAGCACAATCCGTTCAGATAATTGCAGTTATCTGATAAATCCAAGCCTGTTATCTCTCTATGTAAGCACACAGATAACACTTGTTTTTTCTGTACAAGAATCTGCAGATTATCTGACCAGCAGAAGTATTCTGTGTCCAGTTCAGCAGGAGGGAGGGGAGGGATAGAAATACAGGAAGTGAAAAGCAGACACTGCAGGCAGCCTAGCTGAAAGGCTGACATGGGAAAACCCCTTTAAGAAGACCCCAGTAATGTAGATTTGAGAAACAGAACCAAATCTGCAGAGGAGAGAAATGAATAAAATATCTGCAAAACACTATAGTTACACAAAGATAATGATGCCCTTTGTATGTCTGTATATTTGGGAAATGACACGGTGGATGTCTTATTCTAGTTTCATACCTGTTTATTGAGATCTGGTCTTAGCAAAGTTTCTTCTTTCTCCAGTGTTTGCAGATAATAATACCATTGGTCTAAGCCTAAAGGCACAATACACTGAAAGAAAAGCCAGTGTGTGTAAAGTCATGTCATAGTTGTGTTCATATTCTCCAATCCAAAAGATGTAAATCTATTTATTGGTTAGATACAAGCATGACAGATTCCATGAAATAAAAAAAAATTATAGTCGCATTAATTTAATGTAAAAAATTCATATGGGTCATATAAATATTCCGACTCAATAACAAAAGTTTTCTGCAAGTTTAATAAAGTACTAGACTCTTCTACCATCTGGTTAGTGCAAATATTAATAAACTGCAGTGCAAAAATTCAATATAGATACAGTTTCTTTCCTTCAGAGAATTTTATTTGGCTGGCACAGAAGAATCTGGTAAAAAGTGATGCGGAGGCAGAATTTTAGCTTGAAAACCAGTGTTAAATGTATGTGGATTCCTAACAAGTGTTTTATATAGGAAATATTTGGGAATCTTGTAAGAGTTTTTATAACTGGGTGGCCTGGCAATGATACAACCAAAATGTTGTGCCAAATGTAGGATTGACATCGCTTTTAGCCTTTGTAAAACAGAGATGGAAGTGTGGAGTACCACAGCGCCAGAATCTGAATGGCTACAACTAGGATTATTGGACAGCAATTGTTTAAGCTCAGTCTATGGTGTCAAAACTGAGCAAAGGTAGACAGCTGTATGAAAATCAGGTCTAGAGTTGTAGAAGTCCATGATATGGGAACATTAAGAGAAGAAGACATTCACGTTTGTTACATACTGTAATCGGGATATCTCCTGACACTAGGAATGGTTTATCATTTGTAGTGTGCAGTTGATAAGGAAGGAGCAGATAGCATATGGTCTCTGCTGCACAGATAGTATGGTGGAGATCAGGTACAAAACCCTGGTCCCAAGCACAGTTTAGCAGATTATGAGCCTGTAAAGGAAAGAATCAGTGCACTAAAGACTGCATTAAATCAATATTCTGAATATTTGGCATACTTTGATTGCTTTATTAATACTACATCATATATAATAATAAACAAATATACTGTATAATTTTCTACACTACGTCTCCCCGCTCTGTACCCGCCCACACTCTCCTAAGTCACAAGCCCCGCCTTCTTCCTAGCTCTTTAACACTAACCTGGGAGGCGGGGGCAGCGAGGCGAAGAAGAACGAGAACACCTGGCACCGGACCAGCCATCTCTGCAGGTAAGTAGCTACTAGAGATGTTAGCTAGTCTCCCATTAGAATGATTGGACGCAGCCGGCACGCAGGGGTTTAAGGCTGTGTGCCGGCTGCTTCCATTCATTCCTATGGAACCGCAGCGGAGCCTTCACACTGAGTATACACTCCGCTAAGAATGAGCGGAGCGTATACTCAGTGTTAAGGCTAACATTGTTAGCTTTTCCCACAATGCTTGGCAAGTAGCAAAGCATTGTGGGATATAATCACTGATCTCGATCCCACCTAAAAAGATTGTGTTCGGAATTTCGATCACAATCGTGAAATTTTCTCGATCTCCAATCGGAATCCGATCTTTTCCGAACACGATCGCTCAACCTTACTAGAAAGCATTAAACTTAGTTTCTGAGGTTACTGCAGTGAAATTAGGGCCCCTTTTACACAGTATCAGTATTTTCAATCAGTATTTGTAAGCCAAATTCAGAAGTGGAACCTACAGAGAGAAGGTAACTTGGAAAATGTTCTACCTTTGTCCATGTTTCGAACCCATCGAAGGTTTTGGCTTACAAATATTAAAACAAAATACTGACTAAATATTGACTGTGTGATCTTACGGTATTTGTCTTTATAAGAGGATCCTTAAAAAAAATATTATTTGTGGCCACAGAGTGATGTGGTTAAGTTCTGTCAATTGATTAAAAAATATACATTTTATAGAAAGAAAAAAAAAACTATATTTCTAAATTGCACAACTTTCGACAGTATAGAGAATGTTTTAGGTGGAAAGATCATTAATCTTCTGCTGAAATTCTTACTGAAATAAAATACATATAGCTGACACTTCTTCTCGTAAAGTATGTTTGTTCTTATGGATCTTTTTAAAGGCTAAGTGTGAGTTACATTGTTCAGCTACTTCTTACCATACAGACAAGACAGAGGGCTCAAAGAAAATAAAACACTGATTCATTCATTGACTGACGCCAGCTTTATCCAATGTGTTTATACCTGCCCGATAGAGAGATAAAAATAATCTTTTTTCACAACATACAAGCAAGAATTTCAAGAAACCGGAAGAAAAGAATATGTGGGTGAGACAATGGGCCATATGCGATCTGTCATCCGACTGGTACCTATTATACTCACAGGGAGAGGCGTGTAAAATGACATAGATCCCAGGTCACAAGTGTATGATTCTATGGATGTGTTATGTAGCATGCTAAGTAGAGATGAGCGAGTAGTACTCGATTGAGTAGGTATTCGATCGAATACTACGGTAATTGAAATACTCGTACTTGATCGACTACCACTCGCTTTTCGAATGTAAAAGTTTGATGCAGAACCAGCATTGATTGGCCGAATGCTATACAGTCGGCCAATCAACGCTGGTTCTTCTCCTACCTTTAGAAGTCTTCTCCGTGCAGCTTCCCTGCGGCGTCTTCCGGCTCTGAATTCACTCTGCAAGGCATCAGGCCTGGGCAGAGCAGATTGCGCATGTCCGCTTGTAGTGCGGGCATGCGCAGTTGGCTCTGCCCAGGCCCGATGCCTGGCAGAGTGAAGACTGCTCGGAGGATCCAGCCCGACCGTCACTCGTGGACTTGGTAAGTATAATTTGATCGAACGTTGCCTACCCCTGAAACGAGCATTTTCCCCCCATAGACTATAATAGGGTTCGATATTCGATTCGAGTAGTCGAATATTGAGGGGCTACTTGAAACGAATATCGAATCTAGAACATTTTACTGTTCGCTCATTTCTAATGATAAGCAAAACTTACGAAAGTACCAACATAATTATAGTCCATGAACATTCAGCAATGGTTTTATATTATAGGATATTTCTGGAGTCCTGGTAACAGCAAGAATAATTCTTATCAGCAAAATGTGAGATATATAGCTAAAGCTCCAGATCTGACATTCCCAGAGAGATTATTATTACAATGTTTTACACAAGGACTATTAGTAACATAACATTACTCCAGATTTTTATAATTAGAGTTTAATCCTTATTTGCACCTACTCATTTTACATGATACTGGATTACATCCCTTTTCCACAGCACTCCGTTGCTTAATGCATTTTAGTGGAATAGTATCGCACATTTTATATTACCGTTCACCACTTTCTTAGAAATCACACATGTTCCCTAAATACATTATTTGATAAAGTGTATTCCTGTGTGTGTATCAATTCCCTGAACATTAAATTAGTTTATCTCTTACTAGGTACAGAACTGTTTCTACCTGCTCACATTAGTGAAATCATAGTGTCCGTGTTAACTCATTCTCGCACATTGTGCACATAGCAGAGTCCAAATGGTTTTGTGTTACAGGGCTGCAGTCACGCACGTTGTGTAACACTCAATGATGCCACCATACAGATGGTTTCTAGGGGTAAAATATCTCTGTAGTATGGTACCTGATGAAAACTACCCCTTTTTCTGTTGGATTCCAAATAAATCTGAAAAAAATAATAAGAATGGCATTTTATATGCCAGCTTTAGTCTAGTTTGTAGCAGACACAATATGCAGCTAATTGAGTTAAAGGTTAATAATAATGCAACGCACAAGAATTGGCTTCATTCGTGTAGATTTCCGGAATAACCGACACCAGCATCACAGCTTTAGCAATTGTAAACTTGCCCGGCTATTGTCTCCATCCCACTCCACCAACTTTCATAAAAAGAAGGAACAATGTGGAACATCTTTGGTTCAAGATAGATGTGGCAAAAATGAGCCATGTTCAGGGCAGTATGCAGTGGTAGCAGTAGCTATGGGGGCCCTTGACTGTGAGGGGGCCCCAAAGGTCCCTCTGCCACATAAAATATGACACTATTGTAAATGGAACAAGGTAGGTATGGGCCTAGGAGTTTCAAGTTATGCCTCTGGTCACTTTTACACCCATCTAATCCAGAGAACTGTTGTAGATAGTTAGTACATTCCCCATTATGTTGCTTTATGAAATGTTATGTGGAAAAACAGTTGCTCGATACATTTCTATGGGTGGTGATTTCTATTTCAGTACTACTTAGCGCTTGTATGGATCCTTAAAGGAATTATCCAGCTCCTGCAAATACATGTTAATGTTTGAACAACTTTCCAATATACTTTCTGTATCAGTTCCTCACGGCTTTCTAGATCTCTGCTTGCAGGAATGTCCACGGTCATGAATATGTCTATGGTCATGTGAAATATAAAAAACAAAAAAACTTTGCAAGTCTTCAGTAGGTGATACCTTTTTTAATGGCTAACTCATAATGATGACAGAATATAACGTTTCGAAGCTTCCTCTGAGCTTCTTCTTCAGATATGGTCATGTGCTGAACATACAGCTAGCTACAGTTACAGCACAGTAATCAGACATCTGTCTTATAAGAAGCCACCCACTGGTGTGTCCACCATGGACCGTATATCACATGACCATGGACTGTATATTACATGCCCATGGACTGAGTTTTATCCACTGGTAGTAAATAAACAAATGACAAATGACAAAAATGAGAGATCTAGAAAACCGTGAGAAATTTGGTACGGAAATATCAGGAAGTTGTATAACACATCCTTGCTGAAACTGGACAAACTCTTTAACATAGCTGTGAGCTTTCATTCTCTGTCATTCCTACTCTTCTTCTATTCACTGATGTACTGTATGTAGGTACTGTATACCTTGCAGTGTAGGTAAAGGCTGGAGGTCTAGTGGTTATCATCCTCTACAGACATGATGCAATAGAAAATTAGCAGGAAATACTGGATGCTGGAACTTCAACTTTACATACACAGAGATTCGAGGTTTTGTCATTTCAACAGTACAGGCGCATGTGCATGGTGGTTACTCAGTCATAGTCCTTGGTTACAGTATATTCCGTACATCAGCAACTTAGATACACTATTAACTATATTTAGTTGAACTGACGGCTGGTCCTTGATGGTGGCATCTCTGGTAAAGCACACCTCCAATTATAAAATAATATTTCATAAATGAATAGTACAGGTGAATAGAAGAAACTTTGCAATAAATATTTTTAATGAGATATGATTCTTGTTGTTTATCCAGCTGAGATCATTTATGAATATTATTTTACAGAGAGAAATGGTAGAGAAGGTTGTTGGAAAATGCCATAAACCCACAATGGCCCTTATCATAAATAACTAACACCACACCATGTGAGTTTTTTCATCCATGGGCGGCCACAGTTTTTTTTAACCCTACGTAATGTGGAGATTTTTCATTTTTGTATCTTTGTTTTTTACTCCCTGCATTCCAAAAGCCATTACTCTGTGTGACAAGCTGCACTTCAAAATGGTCCCATTTATTATTCTGTACAGTGTACTGGGAAGTGGGGAAAAAATTCAGAATGAGGTGGAATTGAAAAAAAAATGCAATATCGTCATTTTCTTACATGTTTTATTTTATTATATTATATTTTTAAGGGTAGACAATCTAATATAAAACAGGAACATATAAAACATGAATACAAAAAAAAGAAAATGTTATTAAATAGCAAACAAATTTCATGTGCCTGGCTAGAGAAGTCCATGGAGCAAAGAGAAATTGCAGGTCATGTTAGAAATCCATAAAAATGATGGTGGTGGTATAATAAAGTCTTCCAGTATTTTTGGCAGAAAGATCGATGAGTATGTGATGACAGGATCATTAAGAATCAAATAGGAGGATTAGGTTGCAGTACAGGAGTAGCTTACATAGGTAAAAGTAGAAGTAACATCATAGGGTGGAGTGGAGGAGAACTTATGTGGAGCAACTGTAGAAGGTAACAAACCTAAATAATAAAAATACAAATGAGAAAAAAATGTAAAAGAATAATATAAAAAAAAGAGGGGGGGGGAAAGAAAAATATAGGAGGCATAAAGCCAAAGAAATCAAGCATTAGTTGAATAAAGTGTAAGAGACATTAAGCCAAAGAAAAAAAAACAAGATAAGAGATGAAGTTTATGAAAGGAAGGGAAAGTGATGTGAGATGAGTAAAATGAAAATTAAAAAAAAAATTGTGAAAATGAAGGTGTAGTGAGAGAATAAAAAATCAAATGTGAATGTAAAACGTGACGTGAATAACTAGTGAAGGAAAAAAAGGAGAATGAGAAAGTGTAATGAAGTGATAAAAGAAGCCTAAAAAGCCTGTATAAGTGAGCGCTTTTTTTAATAACAGTCTATGCGACTGATAGCAGATCTGCTTTCAGCACAAAATAAGGCTTTAACGTTATTGCCACCCACAATGTGTTGGTTAATTTTTTGTAAGCCAATAATTTTGGTACCTTCTATTTTACCTCTATGTTGTAATAAATAATAATATATGAAGTGAAGGAGCTGCGTCTTACCACTATCTGTGGCTTCTATGGAGGTGCAAGATCTTGCCTCCGGACCGGAGAGGAAATCAGCTGATGAAGATGAATGAAAAGAGATGATCTGCGGACACTCCTCGAGCCTTAAAACATTCGTAGCTTTATTCCATATAAGTTAAAAAATAGTATACACAAGGTGTCCAAAGGAAAATACACACAGTGCGTTAAAAGAAGACGCTTACGCGTTTCGGGGTTGCCCCCTTAATCATAGCAGCAATATGTACCATCAAAAAGGAAGTAGTTATGTCACAAGATGAATTCCAGTTCATTATGTCATTATGTCCCATCGTAGCCCTTGTAGTATTTGTTGCAAATATTGCAAAAATGTTGAGTTCAGCAGAACCTGGAATTTTGGGGGTACACCAACTACAATCTATTATTATACTCTGGAGTCTTTTCATAACTCAGAGTATAATGATCAGCCAGACATTGGTGCCGATGGGGGGCTGGGGGGTTGATAGAATACCTAGAGACTCCGTTACACAGGAAACTTCAAACTAGGGAGACATAGCTAGGTATAGCTTTCTTATACATAGAACCTCTGATGATTTGCCTTGGTAAAACACAGCCAATGGCATTGAAACGCGTTAGATGTATGTAGTATTAGCTTAAGCTGTAATTGTGCTGTCTAATGAGCTTCACAGTTTGACTGGAGGACTCTCCAGGTTTTATTGAAGGGTTGGTTTGAGGTGTTAGCCTTAATAAAGAGATGTGCTGACCAACCATGCTTTCTATAGGACTGTATTTTAGTCCAAGTTATAGTTATAGACAAATTCAGTTGATAGTTGCTGATAATATAACATTCCTGTTGGAAAAATCTACAGCTGAGGGATTTTTGGTGTTTGGCTATTACAACTTAATATACACTCACCGGCCACTTTATTAGGTACACCTGTCCAACTGCTCGTTAACACTTAATTTCTAATCAGCCAATCACATGGCGGCAACTCAGTGCATTTAGGCATGTAGACATGGTCAAGACAATCTCCTGCAGTTCAAACCGAGCATCAGTATGGGGAAGAAAGGTGATTTGAGTGCCTTTGAACGTGGCATGGTTGTTGGTGCCAGAAGGGCTGGTCTGAGTATTTCAGAAACTGCTGATCTACTGGGATTTTCACGCACAACCATCTCTAGGGTTTACAGAGAATGGTCCGAAAAAGAAAAAACATCCAGTGAGTGGCAGTTCTGTGGGTGGAAATGCGTTGTTGATGCCAGATGTCAGAGGAGAATGGCCAGACTGGTTCGAGCTGATAGAAAGGCAACAGTGACTCAAATAGCCACCCGTTACAACCAAGGTAGCCAGAAGAGCATCCCTGAACGCACAGTACATCGAACTTTGAGGCAGATGGGCTACAGCAGCAGAAGACCACACCGGGTGCCACTCCTTTCAGCTAAGAACAGGAAACTGAGGCTACAATTTGCACAAGCTCATCGAAATTGGACAATTGAAGATTGGAAAAATGTTGCCTGGTATAATGAGTCTCGATTTCTGCTGCGACATTCGGATGGTAGGGTCAGAATTTGGCGTCAACAACATGAAAGCATGGATCCATCCTGCCTTGTATCAACGGTTCAGGCTGGTGGTGGTGGTGTCATGGTGTGGGGAATATTTTCTTGGCACTCTTTGGGCCCCTTGGTACCAATTGAGCATCGTTGCAATGCCAAAGCCTACCTGAGTATTGTTGCTGACCATGTCCATACCTTTATGACCACAATGTACCCAACATCTGATGGCTACTTTCAGCAGGATAATGCGCCATGTCATAAAGCTGGAATCATCTCAGACTGGTTTCTTGAACATGACAATGAGTTCACTGTACTCCAATGGCCTCCACAGTCACCAGATCTCAATCCAATAGAGCATCTTTGGGATGTGGTGGAACGGGAGATTCGCATCATGGATGTGCAGCCGACAAATCTGCGGCAACTGTGTGATGCCATCATGTCAATATGGACCAAAATCTCTGAGGAATGCTTCCAGCACCTTGTTGAATCTATGCCACGAAGAATTGAGGCAGTTCTGAAGGCAAAAGGGGGTCCAACCCGTTACTAGCATGGTGTACCTAATAAAGTGGCCGGTGAGTGTATATTGAGCCCACATCCCAGTTGCACTATAATTTTTAGTATCGGTTCATTATATAGCCCCCTACTACTATCATTATTATTATTATTATTGTTTATTTATATAGCACCATTAATTCCATGGTGCTTTACATTTGGGGGTTCACATACAATACACAACATTTGGGGGTTTACATACAATACACAAAATATACAGGTAGATATAATACTAACAGTGACCGACTGGCACGGTGGGGTAGAGGGCGCTGCCCGCGAGGGCTTACAATCTTGGTCTTCCACTATAACTCTATTTTTTAGGGGTGAATATTTGCATAATTACCAATACCAGTGTGCTATCCTCCTGCTGTTTAGCAGTAGGGGAGATAAATGATTTGGTTAAACTACCTTTTGGCAGGGGTCATACAAGAACCTAGTTTTGTTTTTGGTTTGTGTTTCTTTAGTTGGGGTATTTTCTTTTAATTCTACAAATAAAGTTTATATTCTAATACATTCATTTGATAGGTTTAACTCCCCTATTTCGTTTGTATCTATTCTGTCTTGAAATATTTAATCTATAAAACATGGTATAAAGTGTATAATTCTGTCATATCTTAAGAGAAACGATCACAATGAAAGTAACATCCAATCTGCAGAATGTTATAGATCTGGAGGAGCTAAGTAGAATGAAGTTAGTTTTGTTGGATAACATTCAGGGAATCTTGTAAGATATATTTATGTCTTTTCTTTTTATGCTTAGGATTTCATTGGACAGCTCCACTGAAAGACTGTCAGCCTGTACATTATAAGCATACATAGATAGCTGATAATCCATCAATGAGTAGGACTGGACTTCCAAGCATAAAATGAGTGAGATTTCAATAAATAAGTTATTGGTTATGCAACAAAACTATACATCAATTTGCTCAGCTCCTTCTGCTCTACAACATGCTGCAGATAGGTTAGACTACATCTTCAATGTGATAGGATCTATTTCTATGGACACGTGATTTGAATGGACCAATATCTGTCATCTTAAAAGGCTTCTGACATTTTACATCTGACAACACTATTGAATGTTAACAACCCCGATCACTGAGTACTGTACACTTCATACATAAGAAAGGTGAAGCTATATACACTAGATTTTGAAATGTATTAGAACAAACCTCTCAGTCATTATGTTCATGTATTTCATTTAATTCTTCCCTCCTAGACAATCAGCGATGTATTATTGTAAAGATGAAGCCTTTAGGAACCACAGCAATTTAGTCACAAGGCTGCAGATCACAAAGTTACAGAGTGTGTCACCAAGTGTTGAGGCACATAAAGTATAGAAGTTGCCAATAATCTGCTGACTAAGCCTCAGAGCTCCAAACCTCCTCTGACTTTACCATCAGCAAAAAAATGGAGCACCAGGAGCTTCATAGCATTTATTTCAATGATCAATTCACTGCATGCAAGTCTTATATGAGCAAGCACAATGCCACGCATTTGAATACAGTGGTGTAAAGTGCACTGCCACTGGACTCTAGAGCAGTGGTCATGAGTTCTGTCGAGTGTATCAGCAGTATGATGGGTCTGAGTCTGGGCTTGGAAGACGCCAGGAGAATGATACCTGCCAGATTGCATTGTGCCAACTGTAAAGATTGTTGGAGGAGCGATTATTTCTATGTGGCTGTTTTTCAGGAGTTGTCCTTGACTGTTTGTATGGAATTAATAGAAACCTGATGCTTCAGCCTAGAATACATTTTGGGCAACTGTAAGCTTCCAACTTTGTGGTAACAGTTTGGGGAAAACTCTTTATTGTTTGAGGCTGACTGTGCCCAAGTGCTCTGACCTCAATTCCATCAAACGTGTTAAGGATGAACAAGAACCTGAGCCAGGCCTTGTCATCCAACATCCGTGTCTGACCTCACAAATGCTCTTCTGGATCAATGGGCAAAAATTTCCACAGACACACTCCAAATTTTTGTAAAAAGATGGCAGCTGCAAAGGGAAATCAACTCAATAATTATGAATAGGATAATATAAAGGTTCCTGTAGGTGTAATGTACAGGTGTCCCTGCAGTTTTGCCCATATAGTGTCTTTTCTATGAGATATTATATGTCCCTTGAAATAGAGCTGTAGGTGCTAATAGAAGCCAAAGGGGCTAGGTTATCCAAGCTGTTCCACCCAGTCCTTCTAGTGTTCAACACAAGTACTAAGGCATATTCACACATTTCAGCCATAAAACTCAGTCCGTTTGTTGGCCAGATTTACCAGACTGCACCTTATGCTGTGAGAGGGACTCCTAGAAGTATAGTTATCCATGCTCCAAGGAGTCCTTGTTTCATACTGTCCTGTACCGATTATAGTATGGGACCGTAGGAGCTGGGAGGAAGGGACTCCTAGCAGTATAGTTATCCATGCTTCTAGGAGTCCTTCTTTCATACTGTCCTGTACCGATTATAGTATGGGATAGTAGGAGCTGGAAGGAAGGGACTCCTAGCAGTATAGTTATCCATGCTTCTAGGAGTCCTTGTTTCTTGCTGTCCTGTACCATTTATAGTATGGGATAGTATGAGCTGGGAGGAAGGGGCTCCTACGATCATAGATAACTATACTGCTAAAAGTCCCTCTCCCTGCACAAGGCCAGTAAATCTGTCTGAAAGTCGATGGTGTGAATGCACCTTTCGTGTCTGGTCTTCCAACAATCACATTTGTGACACGTTTCTACGACATGTCAAAAGTTCTTTAAAATGCCTGGAACACTTAGAGGCTGTTGTTAGCTACACATGGAACGTATTCCTTCTAGAATCCATTAGGTAATACTTCTTGAATGCCTGATAAAACAGATCTGACAAAAGGAATGTGTGGCTGTAAGTTTGGGATTAACTTTTTTACATAATTTGTTAAAACCAGAATAAAGTGTTTTAACACCATTTCATTTTTCATAATACCCTTTACAAGCTAAGGCATAGAAATGTGTGAAAAGGTTGCAATCCCACCCAGAACTATAAATGTTTTTATTGTTTCTTTAAACCGCCTCTTTAAAGTTGACTCTGCAAAGAGCTCGATGCTGTGCAAATGTATTTCTGAATTTGTTACCTAAAGCAGCCACAACAATGCCTTATATGTAATGCACAACAGCTCTTGGCATAGAATACATGTAGCGTTGGGCTTGGCCGCCCATTTCTGGTAAAAAGCTTCTCTCATCACAACCTTAAAACGACTTCCTTCTTAACAAACACCTGGGATGCCGAAATGAATGAACAGGGCTGCAAGCCTGGACTTCAATCACTGGATATTGGATTCATTGTTACTGGGAAAAGTATTTCCTTTATAATAGTTTCTAAGTCATAAGCTTGGCTGGTTTTCAGATTTGCAGACATGACTGTAGGTAATGATCCTATAACGCTATACAACTTGCTATACAGGGCAACTCAAATATTCTCTTTAACATATGGAAGTTTTACTGTGCATTCATATTATGTACAGATAAAGAAGAGATGGCAAACTTTTTCTCCTTTTTCCATACAAAGTGGCCAATTTTTGTGGCCTGTCTGCATAACAGATGTGCCCTAATGTGCCCTCAGAGCAGTGCACATTAATGTCATGGAATCAGGACGGTTCTGTATGACAGTGTAGCATTAGTATATGCAAGGATGGGTAGTACACAAGATCATGAGCTGAAGGGGAGAAATATCAAGCCCCGGTTCCAGTATTCTGCTGTAAAATAGTTTGCATCAACAACTGTCACAAGTGGCGTCTTTAGCCTGCCTTTTCCCTTTTTCCAAAAAGGGGAGTGACAAGGGCATGCCATGGGTGGAGCCGTCGCCTTGCCAAATTTATAATTGTTTACTCCAATTTTCAGGCATAAATTATTACTGAAATGTAAGGCAGTTATGAGATGGTGTAGATCATCAGAAGCTTCATCATAAGTTAGGCATTCTCCACTGGCTCAGGTGTCATCAAGAGCTGGATGGAAAATCTGCCTCTTAGGATGGGGTTCCATGTGGCATAAATGCTGCAGTTTGCCTGCGCCGGAAACACTGCGCACATAAACGCGACATTTTACAGTCACTGTATAGGGAATGGGATTCTAGTGAAGTGCAGGAAAATACACAATGCGGACACCCTGCAATTTCAAAAACAGTAAAAAAAAACTGTCAATTCGCAGTATGTCAATTATACCTGCAAAAATGCTGGTGGTTTTCCTATAGGTATAATGGAAGCAGAAAGTCCACAGAGGAAATTTCTGTGAAAAATGCAGCAGCTTTCCCCACAGCACTTTTTTCCTACGGGATGCTACGTGGAGCCTTAGCCGTAGTCTGACTATCGAGTAAAAACTTGAGTGGTGCCTGCATGAGTTTAAGGAGTTACCTAGTTTCCCGATCTGAACTATAGACAGACATTACAGGTGTATATGGACCATTTGGTACACAATCTGCCATTATGAGGTATCTCTGTGCTTCCAGAGGAAAATACCTTCATATTACACCATATAACGCTGTATGTTATGATTTAGATTTTTCACAAATCCTTACCGAATTCATACCTGTGTACAGCTATGTAAATATGGAGTTACGTAGATGAAGAATAGGAGCACATTAAATTCTATTGGCAATGTATTCAAGATGTGTGTAATACAGATTG